>NW_010514281.1:77303-84029 GCF_000687285.1 Phaethon lepturus
CTTTAGAAAAAGCTGTAACAAACTCGATTTGAAGCTCGCCCCCCCCCCCCCCCCCCCCCACCGACGCAACAGTGAACACACCAACAGACAGTACATTATATCTTACACATATTTAAACAATAGAAAATCTTAAGAATAATAACTGCAGGTACAGTGGGGTGGGTTCGTTCTGTTTTTCTACTTGTCAAAGTTTGTTAGGCAAGTCACATATTAAAAATAACATTTTAGAGAGTTACTACAGTGACAATAATAAAACCAGCCATCATTTACCTCTTCAATCATATTTCAAAAGGTATCAGGTCAAAAACAGAAAAAAAAGAAATAGAAAAAACGAGGAAGGAAAGCAAAAGTAGCATGAAGCTATGCCCATTATCTACAGGACATCCTACTGCATGTTTACTAGTGTTTATGTTTCACATCAACATATTTTATAGCAGGATTTATATGCCTAACTCAAGTTGTATTTAAATCCTATGGTGCAGACCTTACCATAAAATGCCTCTTGAGTCCTATTAACTGTACCCATGGTTTTACTTTGCCTGTCTGCTTATTTAAGATCTAATCACAGTTTTGAAGAAAAGATTGTCACTTCTAAGCCTGTCCCCTCAGAACCTGTCTGTTATTAGTACTCAACTGGATATTTTCATCTTCGGTTGTTATTCTCTGTGGTCTTTGCAAATGTTATCTACTGGAATCTGTGACTGTATGGACAAATTGGCTACAAACGCCTAGGACTGCTGCTTTGAGAAACATGTAAGTGGCACATTATTCTGTTGGCATTTTTTGCATTTTAAAGCGTTCCACTGAAATTCAGTTTTCTAAACATTTTCATCAATTAAATACACTCTCCCTCAATAAAGATCTTAAAATGCTGTTATAATCTGAACACCTAAATAAAGGTGATGGCATGCTTTTCAATGAAAGCAGAATTAAATTTATATATACATATGTGTGTATATATAATTTTATATGAAAATTGTATACATACACAGTGTGCATATATAGATAACAGTGGGTGTATGTATATATATGTGTATATATACATATATATAGATAGAAGCCTGCTAAGAACTTAACGAAGACACTGAAACCTGTATTTCCTCAGATTGTAATACTGTAAGTGCTCAATTGTTAAAACAGAATACACTTGAATTTGAAGCAAGGCACAGATTTAAGCCTTAACAACTTCTCATATTTCAATGTACAACTACTATTTAATTCTCCCACATTTTCTGTCACCATTTAAAATGTTTAACTATAAATGTAGCTAGTGTACACTGCTTAATTCAGCACTAAGAATGATTCAATTTTAAGAGCTATTATGACCTGTTATTTCAGAGGCCCGTACACATGCAATTTATCTATCATGTTAAAACATGTTTCTATAAAACAGGATCTTTATAATATTTTATCTTAGGGGAGACAACTTTCCTTCCATTGATGCAATACCTGACGTTGTAATGAAAAACCTCGGTATTTACAAGTGAAGGGTTTGAACTCCGAAGGTGCTGAGTGGCCTCAGCAGATGAGAGGACCAGACACTGCAGACTTTCAGGAGTTCAGAGCAGGTACTGGCACTCTGCAGGATCAGACCCCAATTGTTTACCAAACAAACTGTTTGGGCTTCACTGCATTAGTGCAATCTGCATCC
Source organism: Phaethon lepturus (assembly GCF_000687285.1). Taxonomy (NCBI): domain Eukaryota; kingdom Metazoa; phylum Chordata; class Aves; order Phaethontiformes; family Phaethontidae; genus Phaethon; species Phaethon lepturus. The sequence goes on from NW_010514281.1 coordinate 78,955, forward strand.
CCTGATGGGAAGGCAACTCTTTAGGCAGACAAGGTGGAAGGAATTTTGTTTGTGCAGGTTTTAATAAAAGGAAAAGAAAGCTTACAGTGACAAAAATTAATTGATTGCACCTCATAATTAGACGGCATCAGCAGTCAGACAACGGTTTAGTTCTACAGTTTCAAACACAAAAGCAGTTCTCCATTAAGTCATTGAGAAAACAGACAAACTTAAAAAATGTTTTAAAAGTGAGAATGGAAACATACCTAGTGAAAAGCTTCTTCTCTCTTTTCCCATATTTTCAAAATTACACATCCAAATTACACACACGCACAGACAGACAGGCACATGCTCCTTTTTATTTCAATGGTTCTGAACTAGAGCAGCGTTTTTTATTTACACCCACGAGAGCAAAGCATCTTTATTGTGAGAAGTCACTCTGGTCCCTTCGCCCCAGCTCCGACTTTGGAACAATTCATCGCAAGCCAAGCGAAGTCTCAAGTAATGTGGCCCTCTGGTGGAAAGCCTTGCATCACGTCCTACGCGACCGAACCGCACAGTAAACTAACAGATGCTGCAAACAAGCGCTGCCAGGCTTCGGCACAACTTTTATAAATACGCCGCGGGATTTTAATCACCAGGCGAGCGCGGCGGTGTGCACCGGCATCAGCAAGACGCTGCTGCCGCCGCAGAGCCAGGATCCCAGCGTTTCGGCGTTAACGTGCACAAAACGCAACAACAAACAACGCCGCACGCTCTTCGCTTGCACGACACTTCGCATGCAGCATGCACAGAGGGTCTGCGGAAGGGTGCCCGTCCGAAAACAGCCCTTTATTTGTTTAAAAACAAACAGGAAGCAAAACAAACTTACCTGCTGTTGTTGCAGATGCAGCAGTTCTACTGTGCTTACTTCAGTGCTCGTGTCACCACTTGATCTTCCATCTCTGCTGCCAGCATCTAATTGGCTGCTTAGAGTGCTCATTCCATTTTGATTCATTGAACTGTTGCTTATTGTCTCTGTCGCAGATTCCTGCATCATGACTTAATACCTAAAAGTGATTAAGAAGTATCAATTAACACACGCGTTACACCTTCACACTTCCATTATCAAGATGTCCCTCTCTGCCAATTACACCGACAGCATCTTTAGAAGAAGAAAAAAGCCTTGCAGAGCTGTTTACCAAGAAATGCGATGCAAACTCTGCTTTCATACAGCCACTAATCACCGGAATTATGGTTTCTATAAGCAATCTCTGTGTGCTTACATTTCACGGCCAAAATAACACACCATGCACGCAGCATGGTCAATAGCATTTATGAACGACTACGTTTTAAAGTCTACCTATAAAACCAGTTTAAATGAAGGCATGATTTCACACACTGCTCTATATTTCCTATTATCTAGCTTTGACAACCATGGATGACTATACAGCCTTATTTAAAATATTCACTATCTTGATTCTGTCAGAATTTTACAGCATATCTTATGCAAGGCTGTTGTTTAATGATGCACAGCTAATCATACAAAATTAAAATTTTGTAAGGGTGTTACAAATCATATGGTATCAACCAATGATAAATAGTATAATGGGCTTCTCCTTTTTTGTGACTAAATAAAATTTTGCCTCGGAGGCATTTTAAGAAAAAGCTCCTGCTGCAAACACGTCAGATATTGCCTATTTTTTTAATCAAACGGCTGATATTCATTTATTTTTCTGACATTTAAAACATTTAATACTGTCCTTCCTGGGAAGTAATTAAGCTTATGCATGAGCAGCAATCAAACTGTTCACTTGAAGATGACTTAAAACTCAATTTTAACATAGGCAAATAAATGAAAGATATAAAATTAATTTTCCAGGCATGTATTAGATATGAAAGCTGGAAATAAAATCTATCAAGAATATCACTAATGATTGTGCTAAAAACAGCATAAATTATGCATATTACCTTCTCTACAGTAATAAATGTTTTATCATTTTCACTGCATAAATATACTGTACTTTCAGGATAGCAAAGAGATGTCCTGCCAAGATCAGTTGAAATCTTTGCAGTAAATAAAGAACCAACGTGCCCTTACAAACCAGAATTTCAAGGCGCATTTTGTATCTGTAATATGGAAAGGTCAACCTCTTTTCTCAGAGCCACCAAAGTCCTCTCCTGCCCTCGCAGGGTCAGAATGGACCTCACTTTCCTTCAGCCTCACTCCCCATGTACTGAAAGAGTCCCCACAACAACCTGCCTGAGCTGTGACTTTAAAAGACACCTCTGAAGGGAGAGGGATGCATAAGCAAACTCATGAAAAGAAACAAAGCTTGCTGCTTAGCCTAATTATTGAACTTAGTTATTTGCTCACTTGCAAAGTATGAGCAATAGCCTTTCTTTGGGCGGGGGGGTGCGGAAAGGGCAGGAAAAGGATCATTACAACTTCCAACTACGTGCATGGGATATTAATCAAAATGCTGTATGAATTAACACAAACAAGCACCCACAAGATAAAGTAAAAGTATATACTGTGTGAAGAAAGTTAAAATAGTAAAAGATGAGTTATTTAAAGATGGTCTGGTCAAAAATAAACAGGATGCAAAAAACCCAAACACGAACACAGTTAACTTAAAGGAGGGCAGCTATTATAGCCCAGTAAACAAAAGCAGCACCAGATGTGTTTACGAACAAACAGGCCTTCTTAAACACTCTTAAGAACATCATCGAAGAAAAATAATAGAAGTGGAAAATGTGATACACACAGTGATGAATTTTACAAGGCAAAAACAAAGCTAATACTCTTTTCTGAGATTAGGCAGCTAATAAGTATTCAAATTAGGCATAAATTTTACATGTACAATGTTTAAAATATTCAGAGAAAAGGGTCTGATTGCCCTTAGTAGTTATATGAAAATTCTAATGCGGGTATGCCACAACTGTGGGAGCAGGCAGTCTTTTCCGATTTTTACAATATTTACTTTCAATAAAAGGACACGTATATCAGAGTGGAAATCTATTTAAAACACTTCATCAACTGTATCGTTACAAGGATTTGGAAATTCGGGAAATTCAAACATTAATCCTCTTTTAGTCAAACAAAGATTTAACCAACAGACAGGTTCATCTTTTACAAATTCGAACGTTAGACAATAACAGTGGTACATTTAGCCAAGCGCATTAAAAGGGCAAAGGGGTGTAAATGTTAGATAATCAAAACATTAGAAAACACTAAGAAATTTAATAAATAAATACATCAGCCCCCTGTTTTTACATCTCTCTGACTTTTTCATTACAATTAGCAGAGAAGGGTTAAACATCTTCCAGTTCATATTAACCGAAGGGTTTTATGTCTTGTGGATTTTGTATCGTTGCAAAGCCCCAGAGCGTAGTTCGGGCTCTGCATTTTAAGTTAAAGTGTCTGTGAGCCAGCAGAATCGGCTTTAACATAACATGACCAGTAACACTACTCTGGCAATAGAAAACAACAAAATCTGACCCAAGAGCTATGTACAGACAGAATGAAACTATAGAGTATCAATACTAGAAAGGGCAATTTATTTGGAAGTGAAGTGGGAGAAATACTGAAGTGTTTAGATGAAGAAGAATGAGCCCCTAGAATTTTATGTTAAAAATAAAATGTTTTTTTCTAGTTGTAAAAGGGTATTTTTAAAAACAATACAGAAACTTTGGCTTGAGTAAAGCTCTGTGTTGGTTGTCCACAGCCCCCTTCTCACTGCCGGCAACTAAAAATAGGGCTGCTGAAAAATGCAAGAGCACACAATCTTTTTCTTTTCCTTTCTTTTCTCTTGCATGCACACACAGACACGCGTATATGTGTGTATCTATATACATGTGTGTATACGTACCGTCAACTCTAAACCCTCACAAATTAAAGCACTGAAAACACCTAAATGAGGATCATTTCTGGTATCTATGTATCTATTTCAGTTATTGGTGGCAGAATAATTTGAGCCTGCAACATCTTACTGAAGCAAACTAGCATACTTTTTTTCTTGCTTCTACAACAGTAGTGAGGGTTGTTAGCATAATAATCGTAAATAAATACAAAGGAAATACAAAGACTGCCAGATACTAAGGCTGAAAGTTTAGTATTTCAAATAGGACAAGAAAAAGTATACAGGTCCCTGTTTACAGACATTTACACACATTCACACTTCCTAATCCTTCTCTTTTTCTCTTGCTGTCACACTCGCATGTCAGTCACACACGCACCCACATTCACAGACACACATGTTCACCAGCACCTACTTCTGCTCTGATTCCCAAACTCTTGTTGCCAAAGGTGAAATATAAGCTCTCCTACCAGTTATTCTGAACAAAGGCATAGGGAAAATACTTGCTGCTCTCTGCAAGAGAGAATGAAATTGTAGATTATTTTAGCGTGTGACTGCGCTGCAGGTTGAATGCCCAATTCTGCCAGGGTAACCAAGCAATCACCCATACCAAAAAAGAAACACTGGTCCTGCGAAGTTAGAAGGTGCAGTTTTACTTTTCTCCCCTGCAGTGAATTGTACGTTTCCTGTGTGCGCACGCGGCCGGCGAGTCACTGTACAGATACTTATTCTCTACACCACTTCCCTTTTGAAACATTAAACTGACACTGGAACTGACTGCACAAGATTGCATTTTCTCTTCCTAAACAACTTGAATTGAAAGGTTACTTAGTGTAACAATATTTACTTGCAGAATTGTGTTGTTACCAAGGGTATAATGGATGGTGGCTATGCAGGTTTACGCAAGAATGAGTGAAGCATGAGGCATTAGCCATGTGTTTGACATGTTTCAAATTGCTATAATCCAGCATTAAACACACCCAGCAATTCATGCCATTTCTTGCAGCCATAATCTTGAATAAAGCGTGCACAACCACTTATTATATAAATTAGTATATGACTCCCTGTTAGAGTCACAACAGTGCTTTTGTGTTTATTTTGCATCAAGATGTGGTCTTTTATTTGTACAAATAGCAGGATAGAGAGCCGTAGCGCAATTAGACCTCCTTACTTTATGACAGGGCGTACCGAACGCCAGGCTCGCGGGGTTTGTTTTGCCCCGCCAGGGCCAGGTTCCGCGGCCGCCCAGGACCCCGG
>NW_010514282.1:0-1068 GCF_000687285.1 Phaethon lepturus
TATATTATATATTTTATAGAATATTATATGTGCATATAAAAAAACAGGAAAAAGAACACATTTACTGCATAGATTTAAGTATTTTTGTTCTGGTGAAATCCAATTCTATTCATATCTCTCCTAATTTAGATCTCTGTTCAATGTTCATTTCCCTTCTGTACTCTCCTCTTTAAAAATAGCTAATATAATCTAATCTATTGGTGACATTTACAGCGAATGAATGAAGACCTGTTTACCGAAACCTACAGGATTGTATTAGCTAGTTCATTTAAACTATCCTTCCAGGAAGGCATCAAGGATTAAGCAAGTAGCGTCTGACATATATTCCTCCAAGGAGTTTTATTCTTTCCAATTTATCAGAAGAAATCTGGTTAGGTTTTAACTCAATTTCTCATCAAGAATTGCCACCTGCCTTTAATTTGATGCATGACAGAAATCTGCAGAGTCACAAATACTAAAGTACCTAATTATCATAATAAACTTTCTGTGCAATAGCTTAAAATCTATTCAACATAATGTAGAAAGGAACATTGACTTTACTGGAAAACAAGTTTGATCCGGAACTGAAGAGGCAGAGTTCGAATCCCTGTCCAACCTCAAAGTTTATGTGTCATCTTGGTCAACTACCATGTGACCCCAAAACTATTTTTTGTGCCTACAGTAGAAGTTATACAGAAAAACACGATCTGGCTGCTTCACCACCTGGAGTTTACATACGAAGCAATGGAAAAACTGAGCCTCTCTTCATTTAGCCTCCTGTCAAATCCTTCTGGGTCCACCAACTAAAGTTGACTCTAGTTATTATTTAGAATATATTATTTAGAATATATTATTTAGAATATTTAGTTATTACTTAGAAGACTAAAGTCTTCTCAATACCTTGCTCAGTATTTTATCTGTGGTTAGTCCCACTCTTCGATGCTTATGTCAACCTACATAAGGTGTTACACTGAGTTCAAGAAGTACCTTCCTCATGACTGTGCATGCCATTCCTACTGGCAGAGCCACAAAGGTTAGTGAGGATTATCACATATAAATCCTGTAAAGAATCTAGACTTTAGTCTTTCC
>NW_010514282.1:1136-5863 GCF_000687285.1 Phaethon lepturus
CATGAAAAAGACATTAGAAATATTGGCATCCTCAGAAATGTTAATATTGCTGGCTACAGAAAAGCATAAAACGGGTAAGGTGAATCTGTTTTGTTCAATGTGCTAGTAGAAGAAATGGATTTGATCACATTTGATTTATTATTATGCGGTACTCTGTTGTTCTGTGAAAGATCTGTGAAATCAGTATCTGGGGAAAATATGGACTGAACATGGAATAATACCTTCCTCAATGGACAGACGTCATTTTTTGGAAGAGTCTAATTGCTAGAAAAGACCCTCTACCAGCAGAAATTCAGAAACAACAACATAAGTACTTCTTTTTGAGAAAAGGAAGCTGGAGAGATACAGAGACAGTATCAAGCCTAAAGCACATATCTAGGCATTATTATTACTATTGATTTCCAGCGATTTCATAGTTGTCAACTATTATTTTTCCAAGCTTTGAGGAGCAACCTGTAACTAATTATGAGACTAATTCTAGTCTATTAGACTTATAACTCAATTTCTTTAGACTCTCACCAGTATGAATATTCTGCATGAGCGAGTTCAATACACTAGTTTTAAAATTATTATCATTCCTGAAAAAAGAAAGAATGTAAATCCAGCAGGAACTCTACACCAAGCCAATTTCTGCTAAAAGTCAAACCCCATCCACAAAGAGCAAACAGTCCTTATTTGTAGCAGCGTTTTATGCAAGACAAGCTACTTATTCTGGAGATTTTATTGCTTGCCTGTATGAACAAGAGATGGACTCAGTATTTTACGAAGACAGGCATTTGATCAAAATTATTACTAGAGAAAGGTATTGCCAGATTATGAAATGGTTATTCTATGGTTTTAAGAACACCTCTTTCTAAGAGATCAAGTGGAAACTCTAGTAAACTAACAGGATTGGCTGTCTTCCAGTTTAGATGCATACACTTGTAATGAACTGGTTGCTTGACACCTGATTATAAACTCAGAGCTGCCGGCTTAAACCTGGTCATAATCACAGTTATACTGCACACAAAGAAATGTCTACAGCTGTTTCACTTCTAGTCTCCATATTTAAAAAATATATAAGGCATATATCATAACTACTTATAGTATTGTCATATCTATGAAGTATTAGCATGCCTATTAATTATAGCATATAATCAAATAAAAACAGACACAGAGACAGCCTGTTTCTTTGGATTGTGATTATCCATTCTCTTTTAACAGGAAAAAAAAAGAGTAGAAGGAATAATATTCATAACTGAGAGATCCATCATTAATAAACATAAATGCAAGTGAGAGGATGATGCAATTTTAGTCTTACTTGAAGGCTAAAAGCAATCGTAGTCACATGAACAGTTCTTGAAACAACATCATGATTTTTTGCATTGGTTAAAATTTTAGTAAACTTTAAAGTTGAGATGATAATTGATTTTTATTTATTTTTGAGAATGATCATACAGCGATAGCTTCATGAAGAAGAATAGCACCGTTCGTTCAGGAGAAAGATATCTTAATCATATGCAAATATGCAATCTGCATAACATGTTACCTTTTTCAGTTATTAACTGATGAGAAGCACTAAGTGATGAATGACTTGAGAGAGGTATCAAAGCAGCCTGGCTTCAAAACTCAGATGAGTAACTGGGGAGATACTGTTAATATGGGATCAGGTCAATATTTAGCATCTAATCTTGTGAGAGTATAAATCTCATGTCCAAGAGACAGCTTTGTGGATGTTTGTTCAGTGCTCACATCTTCCCCACAGGAGGATAAGAATAAAATAATAATTGAGCATGAATGTAATACAAGCTGCACATTCAAGCAAGTCCTCTGAGTAAACTAATGCATTTAAGAGAAAACAAGAAATTAATTTCCACACAAAGCTTTTGGTCATGAATTTCATAAATTATAGATTACTCCATTTGATTAAGGTGTTCCTATATCAATGAGGTGATAGCAGACAGCAAAAAAACAGAGGTTCTGCCAAAACAGCTTCTATTGTTATTTAAATCAGATTTTAAAAGCTTGTCACTGTTAATCATCTTTTCTTCAAATCCTTGCCCTACTAATCTTATCAGATTAGTAAATGTAGGTAGGTGTGTGCCTCTGTGACAGTAACCTCTCCTCTCTCATGTACTGAACATAAAAATGTATAATGTGGAGCCATGCTGGCTGATGCAGGTCGTCAGATTTTTTAACCCTGAAGCTGCAAGGGTTAAAAAGCTTTAAACCCTTAAAAGCTTTAAAATTTTTAACTTTTTAACCCTGAAGCTGCAAGGGTTAAAAAGCAAAGTTTGCCCAGCCATACCTAAAGGTGAGTTGTTAGTAACAAAGAAGAGGAAGTGGGTTTCATCGGTAGTCAATCTCAAACATCTCTGAATCAATGGGATGCTATCTCGTGTCAGCTCTGGGATTACTCTTACCTATGATGAGCATGGGATGGGAATGTACGATCACGCATGCACTTCTCCTTCCAGGCATGATAATTTAGTCTCCTTCTGTGGATAGCTACCTAGAGACAGCTAGTAAGAACTGTCAGCTCCTGATGATACTGCTGAAATTACTGATGACGTTATTCAGACACAAAGGAACTATACTGGTTTTTTTTTAAATTAATAAATGATATTATGAAAAACAATTTCCTAGCACACATTTGGTAATTCATTTCAAAACTGGTACAATGAGTGAAGAAAGCTGCCAGACTATGTCTATTCAGTTAAAGAATCCCAACAGTTTGATGCAAGCTCAGTGTGATGACATAGGCCCTTGCATGTGTCCAAATGTGGATCCGATGAATCAGCAGGCAGAGAACAGAGACTAATTCCCTTGCCAGGAGGACCCCCTGTCCAGAGGGCTTTAAGGAAAAAGACAGTCTTTAAGTAGCAAGGATTTCAAATGACATGGAACTTAGAAGCTAAAACCTATGCTTTGAGTTACACTTGAAAACAAACTGGTAGCCAGTGCATTTTAAGACCATACTTTTCCTTTGCAAAGGACACATCCTGAAATTCACTATAGCTGCACTAATTGCATTCCCATACTGTGGGGGATCACAGTTCAGGAATACAATCCTGTAAATTGGGCCCCACAATTTAAAATTATGTTAAGGTACTTGAATGCATCCCAAGAATGGCAAGAAAGCTGGCAAAGGGGCTGGAAGCCATGTCCTCTGAGGAGTGCATGAGGACATGGGGTTTACCTAGTTTGGAGAGAAGGAGGCTTGAGGGGTGACTGCTCTCTCCAGCTTCCTGAGGAGGCAAAATAGAGTGGGAGGTGCTGAGCTCTTCTCCCTGGTACCCAGTGCCAGGACATGTGGAATGGCTCAAATCTGCACGCATTAGGGGAGGTTTGGACTTGACATGAGGAAATATTTTCTTTACTGAGAAGGTGGTCAAACCCTGGAACAGGCTTCCTGGAGAAGTGGATGTTGCCCCATGCTTGTCAGTGTATAAGAGGTGTTTGGACAATGCCCTTAATGCCATGCTTTAACTTTTGGTCAACCCTGAAGTGGTCAGGAAGTTGGACTAGATGGTCATGGTAGGTTCCTTCCAGCTGCACTACTCTACTCCCTTTCCATTCCCAGCACTCACCATGAGTCAAGTAACAGTGAGACTCTTTTTTTTGCCTAAAATGCCAGGATTGTTTCAGCTCCAAAATCACTTTCAAGGACACAAATCACTAAGGCTACAAGTGGAAATGAGATTTTATTTCATTTTTCTGAATTTGTTTCAGAGCTGACGGTCACAAGCATTAGCACAATGCACGTGTGCAGCCAGGAGCAGGCTGATGCATTCTTTGGTTTAGCTTGAAAAAACATCGCTTGCAGCCTGGCAAAGGAAAGCCACAGAGCTACAGAAAGCAGCAGCAGCAATGCAGACCACACAGTCACTGCTTCCTCAAGTGTGAGAACTTGAAGAATGAGCATCAGTACTGATCACACACAGATGTAGAAGAAGAAGAGGTGCGCGGTACTGTGAGCTACTTCCCAAAGGATAACACAATCGACGACAAGCACACTTTCTGCCTTCCAAAACTTGTTCCGCTGTGCTCCTTGGCCAGCGATGCCTGACAAGCGCTCTCGTGCCTGCCCGGCGCCTGTATCGCACGCGGGGAGAGCTGAGAAGTGGCAGCTGCGGATGGGGCAGCAGCCTGGAGCTGTTCCAGGCACAGGCTGTTCTGCACAAGCAAGAACCCCTGAGGAAATGGAGCCAAGGGAGGAGCAGAGCTCACTCCCGCTCCCAACTTGCACCAGGCAAGACATCCAGAGAGAGCCAGGGCATGAGGGGTGCCTTGGAGGGGCCCGAGCAGCCAGCAAGAACGGAGCCGAAAGGGCCCAGAGAAGCCTGGGCGCGCCGAGACAGCAAGAACGGAGCCGAAAGGGCCCAGAGAAGCCTGGGCAAGGAGCTGTGCTCAGTGCTACAGAGGAAAAGAAGCAAGCCCTGGGGGCCACCCTGGGAGTCTAGAAAAGTTCCTCCCCCAAGATGTGGGGCACAAAGGCCACTGTCGTGGAGCAGGAGCACCAGGCACCTCGCCAAAATGGCCCAAAGGAGCAGGAGCCCTGGCTGTGCTCAGGGCTGCAGAGGAAGGCAAAAAACCCCCAGGGACACTTGCTAGCCCACCATGGGGGAAAAAAAGCCTTCCTCCCCCCAGCTGCAGGGCACGAGAGGCCATCTGCATGGTGCATGAGCAGCAGGCAGGAACTGAGCCAAAATGGACCAGAGGAGCCCTGACAAGTGGTCATGCTCAGT
>NW_010514282.1:5985-8066 GCF_000687285.1 Phaethon lepturus
AGGCTGGCCACGCCTCCCAGGAGATGCCCAAGCCCTCTTCTCCCTCAACCTGGAGCCGTCTGAGGGGCTTCCAAGAGTGGCCAAATGCCTGATCGACCTCGGGGACAAGAATCCTTCCCGCGCCTGGCAGGACACCAGTGGGTGCTCCAAAGGCCTGGGACCCCTTGCAACAACTCTGCATCCCATTTCTCACAGCTGCTGCCCCTGGCTCCACAGGGGATGGGGATGGCTACCTCCACAGTGCTCCTCATTCCCTTGGTCTTGCCATGGCTATCCAGCTGAAAAGGATTTCTGTCCCTCAGATGAGCTTTGAAAGTGGTCCCACCAGGAGCTGGTCTTGCAGTGGAGAACCTCCAACAGCCTCAACCAGCCTCCTCCAGTCTTCCTCCCTCAGCTCCCTGCAAGGAATTCCACCGGTTCCTCAAGAAATTCCTCTTAGATGTCTTTGCCCCTGGACCAGCTCTGGCAATGGGACACAGGAGGATGCTCCCTTTTATCCTTCCCCAGGGCATTGTGACGGCGTGGTGGCACTGTGACATGGGGGTGACAGGGACCCCCATGCACAGCCCCACCCACCGCCCCACTGCCCAGCATTCTTTGGAGGAAGGCCTCCGGAGTGCTGGCCCTGAGGCAGGCCCTCGGCCCAGGAGGCCCTGAGGCAGGCCCTGTGCCCAGGAGGCCCAGGGGGCTGTCCCTGCCCTTGGTGGCCATGCATTGGCCACAGCTGCTGGGCTTCCCTGACTTGTCCTCTGCCAGTCGGCTCCCACGCGCAGGGACATTCTCTCAGGCGATGGCATGGACCACCTTGCAGCCCAGGGACCACCCCTCTTTGCTATCAGCTTTACATTCTCCTCCTCCTCAGAAAGACACCAAAATGTTTACTGTACTAGCTTTTGTTTTAGCAAGAACAAGTGTTTGTCATGAACAAATGTTCCTCTTGCTGTAGAAAATTATTTTAGGAGTATACATTTTTTGTAATAGAAAGATGGATTAATATTTATTAAGGTTAAAATGAAAGATTTTTTCCTCTGTGGAGTTTATCTAGGATTAAATACAAGACAAAGAACAACAGAGGATTTTGAAGATTTCAAAATGTTTAGGCATCTAGCTACAAGATGATACATAACCCACACAGTTACTTCAGAGTCTCATAAGAGTGCTATTGACTATTGTAACCTGTGTAATTAAAGTGAATAAAGAAAAAAACCTAAAACATGGCAAAGGCATAAGCATAGAATAATGTTCAAACCATCTGCATTTCAAGCTATTCTAAATTGCTTAAACAACTACTGATTACACTATTAAGTTATTTAACAGTCTCTGTTCCTCAAGGAATCTCAGTTGTTTTCTGTCTTCTGTCCATGCAGTCCTACTCCATCCCTTGGTGTTGTGGTGTTTTGTTTTTTTTTTTGTAAGCTTCCACGACTTAATGAGCATAATCTTCTCTTTTGGCAGTTTTTAAGTTCCATCATCCAGACTCTAAGGTGATTAGTGCTTGCTGAAAACTACAGAGAAGAAAGTAAGTATATCCTTTCTCTCACCATTCCGTGGAAAAACATTTACATCCACTTCACATGTTGGTACCCTGCACATACTTCTGTTTCAAATTCTGTAAATTAACACTTTTTAGCATTTAAGCAAGTAATACTTTAATGTATTCCAATCACCTATCCTCAGACAGAGTGCAACGGTGATGAATCATAAACCTCTGAAAAAAATATTGGTTTTTTCCTCCTTGTTCTGATTTCAGCCAGGATAGAGTGAATTTTCTTCACAGAAGCTAGTGTGAGGCTGTATTTTGGATTTGGGATGAGAAAATGTTCATAACGTCCTGATGTTTTGAGCTGTTGCTAAGTAGTCAAGGACAGTCCAGCTTCTCATGCTGGCCTGCTAGCAAGAAGGCTGGGGGCCCTGCCACTGAGAAGGCTGGGGGTGCACAGGGAGCTGGGAGGGGACACAGCCAGGACAGCTGACCCAGGCTGGCCAAAGGGATATACCACACCATATGATGTCATGCTCAGTATATAAAGCTAGGACGGAGAAGAAGGAGGGGGTGAAGGGACGTTCGGAGTGATGGCATC
>NW_010514283.1:0-9731 GCF_000687285.1 Phaethon lepturus
TGGCACGGGCTCTGCAGCTTCGTTAACGTTTTCTTCCAGAAATAGCCCAAAGAGGTGACTTTATCCCTCCCTGCCTGCCTGAGGCTGGTGTTTCTGCAGCGATCCATCATCAAAGCAACAGGGAAGTGTCAGGAACAATTAGTGAGCCGGCGGAGTTAACTTTATCAGAGGCAATATGTCTCTTAATGAAACTCGTGGAAGAGTAAAAAAAAAAAAAAAGGGCTGACAACAGACGTATTATTTCACCTCCACTTTACCGGCGCATGCATTTTTCATTCATGGAAGCGGCTGATATGCAGATTTATTCAGAGCGGAGCAGGTACAGCCCTTGATGGCTCAATTATTGCAGCATGCTTAGGAGAAAGGGACCTGGCTGAGCACGTGGCCGTGCAAGGCAGTTCCCAAAGACAGCCCCAAATTTTGTCCCCGAGATGAGCTAAAAGGCCAGTCATTTTTCTTTCCCAAATCCTTGCTCTTCAGCCCCCATTCTGTTCCTCTTCTGGGCCAGGAGAGATTTCCACTGACCTTTGTTGCTCGTGTCTCCCACCTACTCCACATGGGGTGGCCTGGGTTGACTTTTTGGTCGTCTTTCAGCTCCCCGTTGCTGGGGGAGCCAGTGCTCGGTGCAGCCCGGGGTGGCTTCACCTCCACCCCGTTTTGGAGGAACGCATCCAGCCACAGACAGACAGAGTGGAGGCTGGATTGATTTTATGGCCACACTGAGGTGGCTTCTTCAGGAGACGCTTCTTCCCTCTGTCAGATGGGTTCTGGCTAGTTGGTCACCGTCATCATCCCTTGAACCTCAACGCCAAAGCCAAGTGCCTCTTACTGGTGATCTGCGTTTGGCCTCCAGACGTGTCTGAAGCTCTTCTCCCTCCAAATGCAGCGCGTTGTGGTTTCAAGTTGTGTTTTGAGGGAGTCGGTTCCCCCGTGGTGGTGGGGGAGGACACCCTCTTGAAGCCAAGGGCAGTTTCAGCTCCTTGTGCTGATGAAACTGGATCCAAGAAAAATATTGGAGGTCTTTTTCTCTTTCATCAGGAATGGAAGATGGGAGTTGTCTTTCTTCTGGGTACTATACAACCAGCATGAATTATTTAGGAGAAAGCATCTCTCCAATAAATAGTTTTTTATGTAGGAAGATTAAATCTGATTTTTTTTTAATATAATAACAAAAGCAATTTCTCTCTCATAAGTCCTCCTATTTCACACAGTAAAGAGATCCCAGGTCTCCATTTCTGTATTGATCAGCAAATAGGTCCTTGCATAGATTTAGTTTACCCAACCTTGTTTAATTTTGGATTCATTGATTCAATGCAAAGATCTAGATGAAAAGCAAGTGGGCTGTTTCCAGTGCTGGTGATGCTATTTTTAAATAAATCTAGTGCATGCTAAAATAAATATGCAAAGCATTTTGTAAGTTCGTATATGGGTGGGGAAGAGGAGACCAGATGTACTAAAATATTTAACAAACTTTTTCTTGATTTCTCAAAATGCATGTTTTATTTAGTAAACACTAGTGGAATTTAATCTGATCCAATATTTGCTCCAACAGTCTGTCCCACGCCCATCGCCCGGTGTGAGCAGGTACGTGGGACCTTGAAGGAACAGTCTGCACGGTGACATTGGTGCCGCATTTAAATGCAAAGCTCATTAACAGTGTCTGGGATTTTTTATTTGTTTCTTTCTTTTTTTTCTTGTTTTCACGTTCATTACAAGAGCAAGAGATGAAATACCCATCTAGAATTCCCTTTCATCTCCAGGCATGTGTGTTTTCTGCCCCCCCCACCTCTGTTGCTCAGATGACAAAGTTTCTCCTTCAGAATTTTATTTGATTTCAAAAGATGAGAAAGAATTAAAGCATCTCCGGGAGGCTGGGCTCACCTTACTCCCTCCGGGATCCTCCAGAAGGCGGATGCATGAACTGGCAAAGGCTCCCGGCCCCAAGGGAGGGAGTTCATCCTGGGGCCGGAGCCGCGTCCCAGCTTTTCCTTCACCTAAGGGTGCCCATCCTGCAGATCTCAGCCCGCTTTTCCTGGGGACCGGCGTCCCGCTCTGGGTGTACGTGCCTGTCGCCTCGAAACCCTTGGCTTTCAATCCAATCAAATTTAATTGAATTGTGGTTTTGATCATATCTGACGGCGGCAGAGATCTCGCTGATAATCAGATTCTCATGGGTGACACTGAGACGGGACTGGTGGAGGAGGGAGGCGAGACGGGGGCTTGCGTGCCTGCGCTGATGCCGCTTGGTCCCTACGAGACACCAGAGAAGCTACATGACAACTGGGCTCCATCCATCTTGGGGTCAGGGCACGTTTTGGGGCCAGGTGAATTTAATGCACGTCTCAACGGGGACTTAACCAGGCAGGCTGTGTTGTTTCTGGTAAAAAAAAAAAAAAAAGCCAATTATTCGCCTGGCAAAGCCCCGAGGTGGCTCCAGCTCGCTGTTGGGGAGCACCTCCAGCATCCCGCACCGCTGCTGCTCCCGCGCCCGTGGTACCCAGCTCGGCCTCATCCTGAGGCTGGTGTCTGGGTGTGGGCTCTGCGCTCTGCCTGCGTGACCGCTCCGTCCGCTATCGCTTGCGCCAGCACGTGCGCGGTCGGGGATGGCAGCGATTAATTACGGGGATTCGTGTGGGATTTACCTGGGATGGCACAGCCCCTGGGACGGGGCGAATATTCCTCGCAGAGCCGTGCTGCTCCCTGCTCCGGATGCCTTTCTGGCACCAAGTGTTTATGACTGGAAAGGAGACTTTGCATTTCTGCAGGGCTTTGAGTCCCCGGGGCACTCACTCCCCTCCTGGAGCTCAGCACGGACCTGCGGTGTCCAGCAGTAGGTCTGTCCGTCCGAAAGGCCGGCAAAAAAGGGAGGCTGGGCAAATTCAGGGGAGGAAAGTTGTTCTGCCTTAAATGCCCCTGACTTCTTTGGAGTTTTTTGTTTCTCACTTTGCATTTAAGTCCCCAGACTCAAGAGCGCTGGTTTCAAAGACTTGGTTCCTTGCCTTTCATTGCTGATTGTTTTTTTCCCCCCTTTACATACCTTATTTTCATAACTTACTCCTTGAGAGGTGCCAAAATATTCAAATCCTAGGAAACAAAACCAAGAGGACCTGGGCTGTGTCTCCCTGTGGTTGCAAGTCAGCGGATTTCTAGGGATTTTCAGCAGATTTCAGGTTTCAGCAGATTTCTATAAAGTGAAGGAAATCAGACTTGATCTCCATTTTCCAAAGTTTCCGACAGTAATTGAAGGTAGCATCTCCTCTCTGTGGGCATGCAGCTGTGGTTTAATGCATCTAATCTCCTTGGATGCACTCGTTTGTGTTAATTACACCAACCCTTGTCAACACCCATTCTGCCGCTTCGTTCTTTTGGTTTTTAACAATTTTTTTTTTTCCTGGCCGATTTTTAACACCTGATTGCTCTGTCATCAGTCATCTCCTGTGACTGCGGAGCTCAGGCAGGACACACAGCACCCGTGCACTTACGCCATCCAGCTGCTCAGCCTCAACTCTGCCGAACAGGCAGTACATGGAATGCGAATGTGTCCATTGGCCTCACGAGAGGATCACGTTGTGTCCAGGATGTCTTGAAATCAAGAGTGGGTGATCCAACACATCCTTCCAGCCCTGCGTCTGCAAAGCTACAGTCCTTCCTTGGCCATGAAGGTGACAATGGCATCCATTGCTACTTTAAACAAGGCAGTAGTGGGTCTCTTCAGACCTAAGTGATTGGCACTGGTTTGGCCAAGTAGAGTTGAGCAGTGGCTTCCCCAGGGCTAAGACTGGTGGGACGTAGGTGGAAGTGGCTGAACAATGCTCCAGCACGGCTTGGAGATGGAAGAGACCCATGACAGTAAACTGCCGGGGGAGGATGGAGGGTTGTAGTTGTGGAGTGTAAATGAGAAAAGAGAGACTCCTGCAAGGACCCTGCAGATGAAGCGTGTTAGCTTGGTGCAGAAGATAGCGACAAGCCAATAGACCTGAATATCATGACCAGAAGGATGAGGGAACATTGCCAAGCCATGCAGCTGTCAAACAGACCAATGCTGGGCCTGGAGGAGACACAGGGAGAGTGGAAAGGAAACGACGAGGTCTAGAAGCTGAAGTGTAAGGTGACAGCTAAAAATAGAAGGGACCAAGTGATATTTGTATCAGAAGTATCATGGGGAAGGCATGAAGAAATCCAGCCCTGAGATACCCAACTCCTCATGCTCAAGACTTTCCCCTTAAACCTGGCATAAACTATCTTAATGGCTCTTCTCAGCTAACCACGAGAGGGGACAGAGCCAGGCATGGCAGCCGGGCACTTCCACCAGGCCACTGGTTTGGTTCAGATCACTAATGAGCTAATTAGTTGCTATGGAAATGCAATGTGGGAGAACTTTGGGGAGAAAAAATTATAGGTAATTTTTATTTGTTTGGGCCTTGTTCCTATAGCAACAGGAGAACTTGTCACTGAGTACTAGTTGGTTTCCATGGAGTTGGCTGCTAGTTCTGGGTTATTAATGCCTCCAAACATAAACCAGTGCGATCTACCTAGGAGGACTTGTGGGTCATCCTCCATCACACGCACGGCGGCTTTGCATTTAGCCAAACTCCTGGCCTTGCTTTTGCAATGAAAGGAGCATCGTCCCAGAAGTTGGGTAGGAGCGTTCATCAACAGATACGGTGCTAGAAGGATCTGTTAGATTCCCCCTCCCTTGACTTCAAGACATCCTGGAATGAATAATCCATCACTTCATAGCTTGTTCTACTTGCAGCGTTGCCTGATTTTTAATTGGATTTTCTCCGGGTTCAGCTTCCAGATGCTTGGTGTTGATCTGCCTTTCTCTGCTAAATTAAAAAGTCTTTTAGCACCTGGCAGTTTTGCTGCAAAGGGACTTACTGTAATTAAGTCACTTCTCATCTCACCGCAACTGGTTCTCCTGAACGAAGCCATTTGTTTTCCTTCGGCCTGTCTCTGTGAAGCATTGCCCGTTTTTGGACACCTCTGAACAAAAGGGATGCGGTCTCTGCTTCGCAGCCGTGTTGGAGGTCTGTCAAAGGGACCTCTCCAAACTCCTTCAGAAGCCGAGCCTTGGAACCAGACCAAACGCTCCTGAACGCTAAAGAGACCGGATTTGGGAGAGATTGGTTTTATGCTAGGTTATAATTTCCCTCCCACCAGCTAACTCCTCAGCCTTCCGTAGGTGATAATTACCCAGTAGGAGCTAAAAGGTCTCTCTCCTCTCCTCGCTTATCAACCCATACTCCACTTCGAAGGCATCAGCCACTTCTTTCCGAAGCATCCTGGCCAATTCCCGCAGCCACGCGAAGCTCGGCGCGAGTGCGCGCAGCCTCCGTTGGCTTTGAAGGCAACAGCTATCGCTTCTCCCCGGGGAGAGAGATCTCGCTCCAGCTTTGAAGGCAAATAAGGTGATCAGCGTGTGGATAAACCTTTAATGATATTTGGCTGAGTGCATCACACAGTCGGAAGGGAGGCACGAAGCAAACCAGCTAGCAAAGGGCAGCTACTCATGACCAGCCCTTCTTCAAATCTCTTGGCAAGCTTTGCTCCTGGCCTTGCAGCTCCGCACGCTGTGCTCGCAGCTGCTCCTTCACCGTCGGTGATGCACAACCCAAATGCCTCAAAATGAGGGTGCAGAGGAGGACGGAGGATGAGTCTGAGATGAGGGGTGGCTGTGGGGTTAGGGAGGAGAGTCCTGAGCCACCGAGGTGAGGTCTGGCTGGAAAACCCGCAGAAGCCAAACCTTCAAGGTGGAAGAAAGGCTTCATGCAGGAGTTCCTGTGCCTCCTCAGTGCCTCTTGAATTACAGATAAATTACGTTAGAAATCCCTCTGCACAATCTGTGTTTGTTCTTTCACGCATTTCTTTCCAACGGCACTACCCATGGGGGAGAGCCTGTATTTAGGCAACCAGTGACATTAGCTTTAGCATCGAGACTGGCTGTCGGATGGAGACTGTCACCGGGATGAGGGGAGCTCACCCAGCGCACCAGGAACCCAGCTCCAGGTTGGGAATCCAGGACGGGGACGCAGAAGATGAGAGCAGCAGGTGCCCAGAACGTGACGTGCTGGCAATGCACCGTGTGGCCCCTGCCCCGGGGCAGCGGCCGGGGTCTTTCTGCCCGTATCAGTGTCTTAGCTATAAATAACAGTGATGTTCTTAGTGGTCATCTCCAAGCCAGCTGCAGCCCATGATTCACAGGCTTCCTGTCCACAGCAACGCTACAGGCTGACTCACGGCTATGGAGGGGTGTTTCATCCTGACCCCGCAGCCCTTGGATTTCACCGAGCACCGTCGTGTATTTGTGAATGAGAGGTCTCCATCTCAGGGCTCTGAAGTCTGGCTGGCTTCCTGCAAAGACACGGGGCAGATGGTGCTTTGTCCCTAGCTTCACCTGGTTCTGCTGCTCTCCTTCCTTCGCTTGCGGCTGGCAAGGAATGCTTCCTGGCTTGGTTTGATCCGCAGCTTTCTCAAGCACGGCTTTGCTTCTCCTGTGCTGTTGGAGACCGTGGTGAAGATTTCCCCACTTCACGTCCCAGCCTTCCCGAGCCCGGGGCAGCCACGGCTCTGCACCAGAACAGGCATGTGGCCTCATCGAGGCGTCGGAAGGCAGCTGATACGGGCCTCGTTCATCCATCCAGAAGCCGTCTGAAGCAGCATCTGCAGAGGGGTCGGAGCATGGAAAGTACCCGACCCCGGTGAGGAGGGAGACCAGCCTTTGGGAGACGGCCGCGAGTTGCGGCACTGATGACGGCGGAGCGGCGCTGCTTTGCTCTCAGCAGCCGGCGCCGTGCTGGCAGAGGAGCGGCAGAGGTGAGACGTGCCGAGTTAGCTGGGTGCCAGCTGAGAGCGCCTTGACGGACCCCTGGGCGATGAGATTCTTCCTGCCGCGACCGTGCCGGTCTCCTCTTCTCCAGCCCGTGCTCTGAGGGGACGTGGTGGAGCCACCTCGGAGGGTGGCTCCTGGCTGGTGAGGCCACTGGCCGTGTGGCTGGGCTGCTGCGGCGAGCACCGGAGATACCGCCCAGCTCCGCGGTAAGGGTGGTGGGAGGAGGAAGCAGCGTCTGGTTTTATGACACACAAGCACATGCTTTTGATCTGAGTAACCTTCTGACGGGGTTAGGAGACCTGCGCTCCCAGGGAGGTCAGTGGGAGAGCCGTGGGGGTTGCGTCCTGAAGCCTGGCAGCCACGTCTAGTACCCGTCCGTGAGAGCTCGCAGTGGGAGGGTGGCCACAGAGGAGCTCCGTGGTGGGACGGGCCTGGGTGACGACTTCTTGTCCCCCAGCAGCTCTGCCGTGAGTGCGACAGGCAGGTTTGGGTTGTTCTCCACAAACCAGGCGAGACCTGTTTGGGTATGGTGTTGTCCCAGCCTGCTGGCTCCAGGTTCCTGCTCTCCCCAGCCCTTCGGGATGCTTTCAGCCAGCCTTGTCGGGGGATCACTGTTGCTGAGATGCCTTGGTGAACTTGTGGTAAAGCCTGGGGTCCTTCCCACCACTTATTTCAGCCCCCTGATACTTACCCCCGGGATTTGCCCATGCTGAGAGGGTCAAAGAAGCTCTACAGCAACAGAAAGCCCACAGCTTCGTGGTCCACCAATTTTCCACCCATGTTCCTGTTTTTAAGCAGCCACAGCTTGGTCTCGGGTCATGCTGCATCCCTGCAGAGCTCTGTTGACACACTGCGTGGCCCTGGGGCAGCTCAGGAAGGGGCTGCATTTGTCCAAAAGCCTCACATGCAACCTCACAGCTTCAGTCTGAAACAAAACTACGGAGTGTGAAGGCGTATTATAACGGCAAATACCAGAGCAACCTAGGAGCAAGCCCGGTCTGGATTAGTCCTAGATGAGAAAGCCCTTTTTCCTCAAGGAACGGCCATAGCAGACTCCAGTGCTGCAAAGCAGAGAGCAAAAGCATCTTGAGAGCTGAAGGACTTGCTGGCAGCCCCTTTTCCTCTGCTGACTGTGGGAAAGAGGAGGCTGTATCTGCCAAGGGGTGTACCTCCTGCAGCCTCCCGTCCACTCCCTGCCCGCTGACGGCCTTGCCTCGCTAGGAACATGTCTTTCCAGGTGAGCACGGGAAGGTGTTTCCTGTGGAGCCACTAACCAGTGGTTGAGCAAGCGTTGCTGGCTCGGGTGCAGGTTTTCCGACTGCCCCAGCCCTTTCCCTGCTCTCGATCCATCCACAGAGAAACATCTCCTCTGAGCTGCTAATGTTCCCCGGCTCCTCAGCCTCACCCACGGGAGGAGTGGACACATGGTGGTCAGCTCTGGGCTCCAGTGGTGGGGAACAGTGGTGAGGGCTGACTCTGAAGAGGTGAGATCTTTCTCCACCGGTGCTTTGGAGGTAGGAGCAAGAGGAAAGGTCGGGAGCTGTCCTTGAGAACGAAGGAGCTGAGTGAGTGTGAGTCCATGTGGGTGAGTCGGGATGGATGGAATGGGATGGGCGAGCGCATGTGGCTGCTCTGGCCGTGTTTCACCTCTTGCCATGGTCCAGGAGGCTTCTTGGTTGCCAGGAAGGGGCATCTGGAGTTTCAAAGGGGTGATCTCCAGCAATCCATGCCTGCCAGTGGGCAGGGATGCATTGTGGCTCTTCATGTCCTACAAGAGGCCCAGGGGACAACCGAGCCCGTTGTGCCAAAATCTCCCGTGGGACCCAGAAGGGTTGGGAGGAAATCTGGGCGTTTTTCTCCAGGGCTGGGCTCCTCATCTGCCCCCAACAGCAAAGGGAAGGATGGATGTGGTGGCCTGGGGATTACCTTGAAAGGACTTGGGGTGGTTCCTTGGTCTACCTTGGGGTGCAGCAATGTGCTCCAGTCTCTGAGCAGGGCTTTTCTTTCCCAGCTGGGCAACAAGGTGAGAGCAGGCTCTTGCTTTTTGGGGAACAGTTTCTGCAAAGGGTTTTCCTTGCTCCGCCCTTCCCAGCTTGCCAGCGGCTCTGCCGTGCCTGTCCCTGGGGACGGCTCACAGCATGCGAGGCGATCTCTGATGGGACTCCTCGGACGTTCGGTCAAAGATTTTTCACTCTGTGTATGGACAAGTCATTTTGCGTCTCCTATAACCTGCGGGGCAGGTTGTCCCGGGGCCGGTGGCTCTCTGCAGATCCCAGCCTCTGCATCGGTGCCAATGGGGTGCTCACGGTGTCTGAGGTCGAGAGCTGCTGCTGCGGGGATCTGACACCGTGAAGGACCCATGGGGCTGCGTCCCGGCTCTAGGACACCCTGCTCCGTTCTCCCTTCTCCATCCTGTTTAAACTTTCATCACCAAATCAGCTTCTGCGACAGAGCAAACATCCTCCTGTAAATAACCTGCACAGATGGGGCTTTGTTTGAACAAGCTGATGTGCGCTGGCTGCAGAGGGTGGTGCAACAGGGTGCTGGGGTGGTGGCACCTTGCCCAGCCCTGCCCTGGGCTTTTCCCATGGCCAGGACACGCCTGGGATGCCCAGATCTCTTGACCGGTGCTGGGAGCCGGGGAGGTCCAGGGAGTTTGGTTCTGCTGTGGGAGAGAGGTGAGAAAATAGATCTTATGGTGGTGGAAACCTCGATGGAGCTGGGGAAGGAGGAAGGGAGGGAGGAGGCTCCTGCTCCTCTCCGGGATGCTTCTCGCCTCCTCTTGAGCTGCTCTGTCCTCCGTGATCAGAGCTGCCAAAAATGGAAAATGTTGTAATGCTGTCAAAGGTCTCACCTGGAAAACCTCAAAGCAAACAGGCGTCTGCATTTCTGACGAAAA
>NW_010514283.1:9791-10095 GCF_000687285.1 Phaethon lepturus
AATGCTTCAACACCCTTGAATTTTTTTTGCTCCCCCCTGTAATTAGTGCCTCACTTTGTGCTGAATTGGCAAAGAGCTCCTGTTCCCCCAGACCCTCATTTTTCGGGTGGATTGCCGTTAGCTGATGTTTGTCGCGGCTCTGACTGGAGCGGTGAGCCGCAGGGGCTCACAGCAGCCGCGGCCGTGGCCGAGGGAAGAGGACGTGACTTCCCAACCTCGTTAGCGCTGCGTCCGATTCATTAAAAGCAAAGACCCGGAGGAGGAGGAGTGCTATCCCTGCATGCCCAATGCTTTGCCATCAGCC
>NW_010514284.1:0-11943 GCF_000687285.1 Phaethon lepturus
CATCCTTCCAGTACTTAAAGGGGGCCTACAGACAAATTTGGGAGGGACTGTTTATCAGGGGAGGGACTATTTATCAGGGAGTGGATAGATTTAGACTAGATATTAGGAAGACATACTTTACTTTGAGGTGGTGAGACATTAGAACAGATTGCCTGGAGAAGCTGTGGATGCATCCTCCCTGGAAGTGTTCAAGGCCAGGTTTGATGGGGCTTTGAGCAATCTGGTGTGGTGGAAGCTATTGCTGTCTGTGGGCGGTGGTGTGGTGGAAGCTATTGCTGTCTGTGGCAGGGGGGTTGAAACTGGATGATCTTTAAGGTCCCTTTCAATCCAAACTATTCTGTTTCATCCTAGGATTAATATAGCACTTTAAAAACATTTCCCACAAAATCATTTAGGTCTTTTTTTCACTCACACATGTACTTCCTCAAAAATTTACTCTCTCACTTACCAGTATTATTTATTCAAGACACAGTGCATTTGTAACCAATTTCTTTAATAATATCATTCCTTTTCTTTCTCTTCATTCTTCCTCTTTCTTTGCATGTCAAGAGGAGGAGAGAAAAAAGACCAGGAAATCATAATCTATGTTTTTAATGATGGGCTGTGGCAGTAAATAAATAACAAATATGTTAAAATTCTTAAACTTTTTTGCACTTCGCATAATAAATAGTCCCATTCATGTTGACCTTTTTCTTACAAACACCTCAGTCAGTCAGAAATGGTTACTGAGATTTATGCATTTGTAACAGTTGTTTTTCCCTGTGATCAGGAAATTAGAAATAGGAGTATTTGAAAACAGAGCAACTTGGCTTTCAAATGTTTCATTTAAGGTAGTGACAGAATAAGTTTCCACTTTCTTTGTCTTTGTAAGATCTAATTCTTTCTATTTTTCTTTCCTGGATCAAATTAAAATGAGTGCCTCCAGTTAATAGCTTTGCAGTCCTAACTATGACTATGAATCAATAATAGTGAATCATTATTTTCACAGGCCAAACTCAGTTTCATCAAAGATCTATTGTTTACAAAGCAGTGCATTCAAAATTGTGTACTTTACTGTACATACTGGGTGTGATTTATACTTCCCTTTGTGTTTTGTAGTGCTCCTTTTCTTAATTTAACTTATCTGGTTTATAGTGTGGTTGAACAAACAGTCAAAGCGTTGCAAAATTGTGGATTGGGTTTGGAACAACCTGGAAGACTGAAATTGTCTTTACACTGAGTCCAATATGTCATGGAATTATGCTGAAATACCTGTTTATATCTGGGAGGTAGGGTAGAGATTCCCAGCTCTCTTTACACATTATGGAGTAAGCATACATGATGAACTTTTATAGGACACAACACCTAAAGCCTTGTGAAGTGTATCCTAACTTCTGTTTGACCTGGCTGCAAGAACATGTTCAGACAGACCAGTATTTAAAGAACAGGTCTAAGAGGCAGATGGCAGACATCATATCTGTGTTAAGGAAGTGATGGAAATATGCCACCATCTCTAAATAGATATCAAATTCCATCAGTATTCCTCAAAAGTATCTAAACTTTAAGCAGGTGACTGAGTCTTATTAATGTCAATTCTTTGTTGGTATCATGTGTTCTGCTGAAACAGAATTTTATCTATTGTAGAGTTCTAGATTAATTAACATTTTAGATTATAAATAACTTCCTGTGATATCATTATAACAAATTAATGAAATCAAATCAGATAATATATTATTAGATTTTTTTATTTTTATTTATTCTATTTACCAGCAGCAATATCTCACTTCATATTTTGGTAAAAAAAGTCACTTGAGAGTCATAAAGCAAAAGTTAGATTGTCATTTCCATATGATGACTCAAATATTTTGGGCAGTTCGTAATAGATTGTTCTTTTCATTTAAATGGAGAATCTGATGATAACACCACTTATTACACTATCCCTCAAAAAAATCCCCAAAAGACCCCAAAAACAAATAATGTATCAGAGCACTTAAAAAACCAAAAATCAGCAAATAACATAATCACAGCATTTAATGGAGATTTGGAATATATATTCTTCTTATCGTCAGGGGCACAATTTGTGGAATATTGAGCCAGAATCTTGGTGAAGCCAATTCTCATATGTCATGTGAGAGATTGTACCCTCCTCGTTCAGCTGCTGTCCTATGCAAAGTATTCTTAGCACTGACTCTGAACAGCCTAAAGACTTTTAACATGTGCTAAATTGTTTTTGGAAAAGTCCTAAAAACAGAGCCAAGAAGAAATGCAGAGCAAAAATATTCAGCTTTTCTCCTATTTTGCTAAGGGATTGTTATGTTAATAGTGATTTGGGCAATTCACTCTAAGCTTTTTAAAATTGTGTTTCTAGTCTGAAACACTTGTCTAGACAGTTTCTAAAGCAGAGACTCAGAAGCTCCTCTACAAGGTAATTCCTTCCCTTTATCTCAGGATGCATTGATGGTGGGTATTAACGTGCTAGACTGAGATGCCCTCTGATAAACTGCTTCCACTCTAAATATTTAAATATTAGCCTGTGCTAAAGTAGTTATTAGTCTAGAAAAAAATCTACTGATGTCTCACATGTCTCCCATAGGTGAGTTAGCAATCAGGTCTAGATACATTATGACAGGAGAAAAAATTTCAGTGTCAGCAAATTAGTAGTTGATC
Organism: Phaethon lepturus; assembly: GCF_000687285.1. NCBI lineage: Eukaryota > Metazoa > Chordata > Aves > Phaethontiformes > Phaethontidae > Phaethon > Phaethon lepturus. The sequence continues at coordinate 2,647 of NW_010514284.1, forward strand.
GCTATTCAGGTAGTAAACATGCAAGATCATTCCATTAATATAGAAACCTTCTTCCTTCAGGGCAGGCTGTTTATATCTGCTGGACACTGTTTTTCTGGCATGTCATGGACAGGGAAAGAAGGGAACTCCATTGTCTTCCAAAATTTAACAGCTCCTGTCAAGTGTGCAAGGCAAATGATCACGGAACCTCCTGTTTGGGGAAGCAGCCAGCAATTGCTTGATTAGTCCATTAGCAGACTTTCCAGGGAAAAAAATCGAGTCAGACTGAGGTCTCATCAAGCAAACTTCAACCACCACATTCCTGTGGAGCAACAACATTTGCCTGAAAACACGGCTGGGGTAAAGCCCCAGCCTGGTTTTTAATGCAAACTGAAGTTAGAATGGTGTTCTGCCTCTCAACATAGAAATGACCCTTGGTTTTCCTCAATTCTAGAAACTGCAATGACTAGTTTAGATTAGATGCTGAGGTTTTGGGCAACTACATTTTGGTGAAAAGAATCAGCCCTAAGAGCTGGCAAAAGAGATTATACATTGCTTCTTTTTACCAAGGGTTTAATTTCTACAGTAATCTGAAAAAAGTGGCTTTATGATCAGGTTGTATTGGCAGCCATTCTCTGACAGACCTGTTACATGTTTCTTTTCCTTGCATACTGGAAAACATACCCAAATAAGTCTTTAGAATAAGCTTCAGTTTCTGGTACCAGAAAAATATCTTATTGACCAGAACATTTTGTACAGACTTCATAATGTCAACAAAGTGCTGCCTTAAGTCCAATAAGCTGTAGATTTATTGAAAGTGACTTGTGCAGTCAATATCTGGAATGAAACAGCTCGTTTCATCTTGTCCAATTTTTACATTACTCTTCATTTTCCCAGGGAACTACAAAGCCAAAACACTTTCAGTAAAACACTTCCTTGTAAAATGATCTGTTTTATCCGTCACTGAGAAGGAATAAATTTTCATTGCTTTAGTATCAGAATATGCATCCTACATTTTATTTTAATTCATCCACTGGTACCCTAATGATCTAAGTCATTTCAGAAGGTACCATCAATTGTAACAGCCATCTCATTCACAAGTGAAGGATGAGTCTTTTTTTCTACTACTTCAAGACCAGCGATAATTCCCAGACCTCTTCTCTATATACAAATAATGCTGTGCCTTTCATGTGCCCCTTCCATTTTTATAATTGCTGTAGTTTTATGACTTTTTGCAGACCTTGGTTATAATAACTTCATGTTTTTGATTCCAGCAGCCCCAGGACAGTCACAATCCAATCATTCTGCTTTCATCCACTTTGATTAATTCAATTTTACACAATCTTGACTTCTAGAAGGAAATTCTGCAGAACATAGATTGGATCTAAAAGAGTTGATTTTCCTCTGAGAAGTGGGTGCAGCACATTATAGATAGCAGCAAACTATGTGGAAACAATATTTAGTTAGCATCTTATCAACTGTTTTGATATTGTTCATCAAAAAAAAGTGGAACTGCCCTTGGATATTCTTCATATGTTTATCTTCTGTGTGTAACATTTAGACATTTGTAGTTAAATTTGTTGTGTGAAGGAGAAGCAAGTCGTTAGCAAATTTAGTTAGAGGAAATTGCTGTCCTACTTAAGGCAGGCATACTTATGACTTTTGAAAGCTAGACATTTCTATTAAGTCTTGATATTCCTAATACTGAAATAAGGAAACTTAGCTGCCTCAATATGGCAGCTGAAGCAGACAAGATGCTGAGCAAATGCTGTGTTAAACAACAAAAAGGGGAGGAAACACTGGAGACAGGATGTCTGAAATTTTACTCTTTGGGTTGGGAGAGGGAAAAGTGAACAGATAGGCATCTCCAACTCTTTGGGTTCTGCAAATCTTTATTTATTCTCATGAAAAAATTGTTATACATCTTTAAAACGTAAGCGTTTTCACAGACGGTGGCTGCGCTACTACTCCCCCCTAGTGGTAATCCGAGTAGGTCAATCCTTCCTTTTTACCTTCCTGGGATCATTATAAAATTCATGTGGGTTTTTCTTACTAAGGTTATGTTCCGCCTTTCTTGAAATAGCTCTGATGTATTGAAAATATTTTCAAGATTCATAAGGCGGCTGGTTTTATTCACCACATAATATTTTTCTCCACTAATGGCAAGGGTTTCTGAGATCTTTTTACAGGCCTCAGATGGCCAGGTAGGGGAGAAGACAATCTAGTTTTCCTCAGCATATGCCATGGCTACATAATATTGCAACCTTTGTATTGCATCTTCCTGTCTACAAAATGTGCTTTATATGTTAAATTCCTTTTTGCATCTTGAATTCTACAGCATCTCAAGGTGTAAAGTGCAACCCTGTAAAGTGCAACAAATAAAGAGCCCTAAAAATATAAATATTTTCATATTAAAAAGCATGTTGACAGTAATCTCGAAGGATGTGTAATGCTAGTACTACTTAATAGAATGTCTTTAAAGGAATCAGTGTCACTAGAAACTTCTCTGTAAGAACAGAATTTGTTGTGCAAATTTGTTGACATACAGAGGGATTTTAAAGTCTTCAAAAATAAAACCACTTTTTCTTCACTGTCTAAAGCCATGTATACAAAACACATGCTAAGCAGTCCCGATCACTTACTAGCTGCCTTGACAGCCTGTTTCCTTCTCGTCTCTGCTAATGAATTTACCTCACTGCAGAGTTAAAAGCTTCATGTGGTAGAACCAAAATAAGGCAACTCAGAAATTAAGTCTACTATTGCTGTTTACATATGTATTTAGATTGTTCCTATCATAATGACCAAGATGTCCTCTCTTTTCACCACATTTTCTTATCAGTATGTGTGCCCAAACACCAGGAAAGCATAATAAGACTAAAAATGCATGTGCAAGCACCCTTCTAACACTGATTTTGAATCCAACTATTTCCAGTATTTCATTATCCATTGTACCTTTTTGAAAAGCACTCTTACACACATTATTTTATGTGGGAAAAAAAGGTAAAACCGTAAAATTACTTCTACACACCCACTTAACTTTAGTTAGAAACCTTTTTTTCTCCTTACCAATTTAAATAAGCCTCCCTCTTACAAGACATGGTACTGGACCTGCTGAGGTGCAAGCTACAACTATGCATTTTCTTCATTACCTTTAAAGTATTATTCATAAAACTAACATTTACAAGCCATGAATTTCTTTTTTAAGCCATGAATTCTTTTTTTTTTTTAAAGTGAATTCCTGATAACAGTTTAAAGTATTTGTCACATCTAAAACCCCATGTGCTGTATTTCACCTTTCTCCATATTTTTCCTGATCAGATTACATGAGGGTGATTCAAGGACTATTTTTTCTACCTTTGACTTAGTAACATTGTTACAGCAAAAATATTTTCTTAATTAAGATGCTATGAGTTATTAGCTAGTTACTACAATATTGAAAAACAACAGTCTTTTGGCCAGTTCAGGAGCAACCTGTGCGCAGTGTATTTAAATACAATTACATGATCTGTTTTGCCACTGTTCTTCAACAGAGACACTGATGGATGAAAAAATATTATTTTTATGTTTCCAGATAAGAACCCACCACTTTATATTCTTGGTAGAATGGCATTTTGACCTTCAGGTAGCAATTATTATGTTGTAAACTACATAAAATGACTGTTGTCAAAGAGTTGTTCAGGAAGTATAGTCATGAATATTGTTAAATACTTACTGAAGACAAATGGTGTGTAGTCTACAAATTCTCTCCTAGGTTTGCATGAACTGAATTTAGGCGTACATCACAGAAGATATATAATATTTATTTTTAATTGGTATGTACCTTTTACTATTAAAATCAGGAAGAAAATATAACTAAACAAAATTATCACAGAAAAAAAAGAACTTCTTAGTAACTGAAGGCTCTCCATAGTCTAGAAAAGCTGTTTAAGAATGTATATGATGTATAAATGCATTATCATAGCTGTATAAGTTATCTATCTTTCACATGTATATAAATAAGATATATCCATAACACATAGAAAGTCATATATATAAAATATGTATAAAACTCAACACCTTCAAGTCAAGTTTTTATTGCTCAGGGAACAAACTGAGCTATTCTCCTTTGGTTAAGTTAGCAGCTATGCTATGTTCACCTGGAGTTAAACTCATTGCAGATGTCTGGCTTTGTTGGCTGTCAAATGAGGAGGACAACATAGAGCCACACTACTCAAAAAGTAAAACTTTCTAGCTCTAAAATGATTTTGCTACTTCCCTACTTTTTCATCTTCTGACCTTCCTGAAGCTTAGTTCTCTGAAAGTACAAGGGGGAAAAAAAAAAAAGAAAAAAAAGATAAAGAGCTTTTTCATGCATTTTAAACAGAAAAAAACCTGTTCCTATGGGAGGCGGGGAAGCCCAAAAAACCCATTGTTACCTGGACTGCAATATTGCCAAATGGGCAAAGACAATTTCTCTGCTTTTATATTTAAAATGTAAGACTCGAAACATGCTGTCCTGTATCTAAGAGCTTTCAAAGGAAGTAGGAATGGACTTGAAATGCCGTATGACTGTATCTATATTTGGTAGTCTACAAATTAAGATAACATAATCCAGATTTATAAATGAAGTTCATAACAAAACCAAAAAATTCATGCAGGTTCATTTTTGTTTTCAGGTTCCTGACAGCTCTGTCTGACTGCTTAGGGGCAACTGACAGCATAAGAATCTTTCTAAGTATTGACTTTGAGAACCTAAAATTGAAAAATGTAGTAGATAATCCAATTCCTCTGTGACCAACCAGCTTTGAAGATGTCTCCAAGTCTGTGTCATGGACGAAGGCTCTAAGGAAGTACTAACCTGTTATTATCCCAAGAAACTACTATATGAGCCAGCAACTGAATATTGCATTGTCAACATTGCACCAGGGCACAGCTCATAGATTAATCTACTAATACTGAAAGTGACCATGGACACAGATTGAGATGTTATTTCCAAACCTATCTGCAGTCTTTGACACAGTAGATCACAGAGCAGGCGTATCACTCCTACATGGCCTATCTATCAGGAGCAGACAACCCAGTATCACAAGCTCTTAATTAAAGGTATCAAAACTACAAAGGATATCTCACCCCTAAAGTCCTTCCATGGTGTTTAAAAAAACATACCATGAAATGATATGCTCCCTTCAGCTACAATAAAGAAGCAGAATATACAGGGGCAATGTCACTTCAACCCACAAGTTTGTGGTAATAGTGCTCAGCTGAAGCACCAATTATTGGTGGCTTCCAGTATCATCAGTAATCAGGTGCCTGTGTGGTGGTGCATTTTCACCCCCCCACCTTGCCTTGCACGTGGGATGCTCTACAACCTGAGAAATTCAGTTGCCTGGTAAGCCTTGGCCTTTGAACAAAGAGTTTGACAGTTTAGAGCCCCTCAACCGTACCAAACACGCTTGCATAGCTGAGATGGAGAATGGCACTGATGGCATCAGGAACGTGGTTGCCTGACCAGGGTGAGGAATGAGAGCAGGACTAATTCATTATCTCCTGACAATCCTGGAGTGACTGGGACCAGTGCTACTGGAGACTTGAGAAATCACATGTCTGGACTGTGGTCAGGATGGAAATTCACTGATGCCTGAAGTCAATCATTTCACAACCCTATAAACAGCAGTCCCAAGTGAGACCATTTTAGCGCTCCTGAACTACAGCAGGCTGCAACCAGCATTCCCCTCCAAGTGGGACACCCCTCAGAGCTTGGGGACTCTTAAGTTTGTGATAAGTTCAGAGGACTGTTGCCAAAGACCAGCACAAGGACCTGGGCTGAAACCCCTACTCCTTGAGTCTCAGCCCTTGCCCGTTGAGAAATTCAAAAGCATTCAACATATTTCACTCATCTCAAGGGGAATTTTTAACAGTTATCTTTGTGTGTCTATATTTATATCTATATCTGTATCTATATCTGTATCTATATCTATGTCTATGTCTATATATCTATATATATCTGTGTCTATATCTATATCATCTATATCTATCTAATCTATCTATACCTATACCTATATCTATATCTCTAACTTTTCTTTGTATCTCTTTATACGTCTCTATATCTGTGTGTCTGTGTGTGCATGCATAATTAGAGAATCTTTAAGTTTTAAATTGTTATGTTGCTAAGCTTTATTAGGAAATTGTCACACTAACTCAATTCAATTTCTCTGATTCTGTGTATAATATTCCTCCTGATCCATGTGTAAATCATTCCAACTTAATTGCAGTTTGGTTTCTCTTTGTATACTTTTTCCATGTTGAATAAGTAATAGAGTGGACTTTGCCATCAAATTCAGCATTTGATAAAAATGTTTTTTATCAATTTATATTAAAACAATTTGCTTTCTAATATCTTTGGCAGTCATTCTTTAAGCAGCCTAAACCACTCATTCATGATAGCTTGAAACAATTAAAAATGGTGGCAAGAGAATCAGATTTCAGCCTGGGAAATAATAAATTAATGGGGTTTTAGGACAATGAAGGGGTTTTTAGATTTTCTGAGACAAGTAAATTTTATCCTGTAATACTTATGAAACTTTACTAAAACACTCTGCCAATAGCAGTAGTTACCACTGCAGGCTTGTAGAAGATGAGTTGCCTAGGTGGGGAGGATTCTAGGATGAGCTAGAGAGGCCTCTAGATGAGCTAGAGAAAGCAGAATATAATACTGTCTTTAATGAGGAGCCTAGAGGAATCTGTACATCAGCATAACTTTGTACATAAGAAAAAGTTACTAGGGCAGTGAGGTGGGTTAACACTGGCTGGTGCCCACCAAGCAGCTCTATCACTCCCCTTCCTCAACTTGTATGAGGAGAGAAAATATGACGAAAAACTCATGGGTCAAGATAAGGACAAGGAGGTCACTCACCAATTACTGTCATAGGCAAAACTGACTCAAGTAGAGGAAATTTATTTCATTTATTGCCAATCAAATCAGAATAGCATAATGAGAAATAAAAACAAATCTAAAACCAGCTTCTCCTCACCCCTCCCTTCTTCCTGGGCTCAACTTCACTTTCAACTTCTCTATCTCCTCCCCCTGAGCAGTGCAGGAGGATGGAGAATGGAGTTGTGGTCAGCTCATAATGCTTTTTCTCTGTTGCTCCTTCCTCCCCATGCTCTTCCCTGCTCCAGCACTGGGTCCCTCCCATGGGATACAGTCCTCCATGAACTTCTCCAATGTGGGTCCTTGCCACAGGCTGCAGTTCTTCACAAATTGCTCCAGCCTGAGTCATACCACAGGTGCAGTCTGTCAGGAGCAGATTGCTCCAGCATGGGGTCTCCATAGGGGCACAGACTCCTTCAAGGCACATCCATCTTCTGCAGTGTGGGATACTCCATGGGCTGCAGGATTGATATCTGGTCCACCGTGGACCTCCAGGAGATGCCTTGGGACAACCTGCTTCATCATGGTCTTCACCACAGGGTGCAGGGAAATCTCTTCTTCAGTGTCTGGAGTACCTCCTCTCCCTCCTTCACTGACCTTGGTGTCTGCAGAGTTGTTTCTCTCACATATCCTCACTCCTCTCACTCCTCTCTTCTGGCTGTTGTTGCACAGCAGATTTTACCCCTTCTTAAATATGTTATTAGAGGCACTACCATTGTCACTCATTGGTTCAGCTTTGGCCAGTGGTGCGTCCTTCTTGGAGCCATCTGGCACTGGCTCCATCTAATATGGGGGCAGTTTCTGGCATCTTCTCTCAGAAGCCATCCCTGTAGAGTCCTGGTGCCAAAACCTTGCCACATAAACCCAACACAGGCAGGTAGCTAAGAATCTAGACACAGGAATGAATTTGTCAAGAATTTGAAATTATCGAGAAAAAGTAGTGCTATTCCTGCCTTATGTCCTATTCTAGTAAAGTAAAAGTTGTTATGAATAACATAATCTTTTTCTAGTCAGTGTATATTAGTTAAGGAAAAGTATCTTGTTTAAAAGGCTTTGTCTTTTAAAAAAGACATGTGTTAATGAAGACAATCCAGTGAAGAGAAACAGGAATGATCAGATGTTCACTAAAAATTATATTAGGAAAAAAAAATAGATATGATCTTCAAGACTACAGAAAAGATCAAATTGTAGCTAAATAACTTCAGATTTCCTTAGCCAGACACTAACAAAAAATAATCTTTTAAGATCTTTTTCAGTGCAAATTGGTCTGATGTTGATATGCCTAATTTCCATCCACTGCTGCTGACAAAGTATCAAGACCTTTAATAGAATCTAATTGTGAATAAAGAAAACCTGTTTGAAGAATAAAATAATTTTAGTTAGAGAACAAATTGTTTGAAGAACTAGCTATGACATTTCTTTCACTTTTGAGGGCGGGTAAATAGTCCTTACAACATCCAAGTAGCCCAAAGCATTGGATTCTTATTTGAATCCTTTTTTTCACAGTCAAATGAGGAGACTCAGTTTCATTTAACTTCCAGTGTATTCCTCTGCTTTCAGTTTGCTGGGGAAGCTTTAATCTTTCTCCTATGTAGAGTGTCCTATCACCCCAGCTTAGATGACTGTAGATCAGTGCCTCTGAGTCTGTGTGTCAAGGTTATGCACAAATTCCAGCAAGTACAAGTGGTATCTATCACCTTCTCCATATTGTAGTGATCATGAACGCATCAGGCTCTATTCCCTTCAATTAAGCTCAGCTTTCTTTGCCAGCACAAGCCCTAATTCTTCAAGTAATTAAGAGATGTTGTCAGGATACTTTCAAGACTGACTTTTGACCTTTAAATTACTTCCACAGTTGCCTTTTCTTTCTGGGACAATGCAGGTCACTGAACCAGAATAAAGCACATAAGATGTGCGGGTGGAAAATTTTTTTTAAAAGTTTACACATAGCAGGGAAAAAAAAAACTTTAAAAGGTCACCAGAAAAGTTCAGCTAAGTTTTTTATGGCATGCATGTCTTCTCTCTTTTCCTCCCAAAATTCTCTACCATAACCAAGGATACAATTAGCAATAGAGGGAAAGGAGGGTCAGGTGTGACTCTGGAGAGACTTTGTTTCTTAAATGCAGAGGCAATCAGCTCTGGTACAGGCACGTTCCACAGTGGAGAGGGGGATTGCAGCATACAGGGGGGGTTCCTGAGCCAGGGAAAACCCAGGAGAGCACAGAGACCCACCAGGAGCTGGTAGCTCTCATGAGAACAGCTGATGAGGCGTGGGCAGGGACTGGAGTAATGGTGGCCACCCCCCAGCTCCAACAAAGGGCAACCCTAGGGAGCACTAGGGACCAGGAGCGCTGCAAACAGGAGGGGCAAACAGGGCGTGGCATGGCAGCCAGGGCGTGGGGAGGCCA
>NW_010514285.1:0-10421 GCF_000687285.1 Phaethon lepturus
CCGGCTCCCGGGCGAAGGGGGGTGCCGGCCGGTGGGCTCTGGGTTTGGACTCAGCCATCGCTCTTTTCCTGTTTCAGAATCACCCGGCACTGCTGCAGTTCATGATACAAGCTGAAAGCAAACGTCTAGTCATCAGTCTGGAGAGAAACGAGTAAGTAGCCGCGGTGCACATTCGCTTTGTACCGGGGGTTCTCAGAGAAGGGTTATGATTTGAAATTTCGTGGTTCGATAGTAGCCTGGGGCCAAGTTTGCTCCTGGTCCCTCATGGAAAAGGCCCCTAACGAGAGAGTTTTATACTGGTTTGGATGGCGTGCATTTGCACGCTGCTTGTAGAGCAAGAATCTCTGTGGTCATCTGCATTTACGTGGGACGGCAGATGGACGTGTTGCCTCTCGGTGTTTTCCTGCTGCTCGTTATTTTTATTCGATTTGGGTTTGCCCCCCTTTCCTGTGGCAAGTCCTTTTATTTACAGTAATGTGGAAAATCCTACAGTCTTTGGAACATTTTTTGGAGGACTCACCCCTCCTGACGCTGCGAGCATGATTGCCGCCATGCAGCGGCGGTCGGTGTCTGCTCAGGGAAGACACGCCAGGCATTTGGGCTTAATCTCTGCTGGATTTTTAAACAGGAACTCTCTGGGTTTGTTGGCAAGGGGCTGATGGTGGGATGTTTGTACTGTTCACGAGGCCTGTGACCGAAGCTGAGCTTGAGCCCTTACTCGTGGGCTGTAAATACTGCATCTTCTTCCACGTGCTCTTGACAGCTCCCACTCATGTCTGTAAACTTTCAGAGAGGGACACCAGGAGACGTGGTCCCACAGGCAGAAGCTCAGAAGAGTTTTCACAAAGGGATACAGAACCACACAGAAATAAACTCACTTCTCTGGAAGTCCATGACAAGCAGAACAAAAGTCATCGAAGTCTTAGTCTACCCTCTCAACCGTTCGACTGCTTTTCCTGTAGGAACATCTCAGGAATATATTGTGGGAATCCAGATCAGGACAGCTACATGCTGCTTGTCAAAGGAAAACTAAAGATCACTCTCAGCCCAGGGAAAACTTTTGATAAACGTTAGCAAGGATCTGTGTGGTTTGTAGGTTTCCCCGCTGTGAAATAAAAGCAGCAGAGGTATTTTTTTACTGTAATAGAGAGACCATAGATGTAAGCAGTACAGCTTTATCTGCTAAGAGGCAGGAATGTGCATGTGAAAGCAAATGTCCAAGGGAGGCCGGGTACATGCTGCCTCGGGCCGGTGATGGACAACTTCAATGGAAAATGATGGGGCACCCCTTTAGTCCTCTGTACTAAAACAACGCAAAACGCTTTTTATTTCCAGTCTCTTGGATGAACCCTAACATAACCCAGCTGTGATAAAATCCAGCTCACTTTATTCAACATCAAGCCCAAATATTGATCTTTCTTTACATTATTTTTAATGTTCCTTAGTTGTTAATTTCCTATCCCTGAGGGATGTGTAGATCCCCCGTGCATAGGTTGCTCTGTTTCAGTAATCGGAGGAGGATTTAATTCCTTTAGTAAACAGGGATTTAACTTTATATTCTCTTAATCTTTGTCAAAGGGTGTGCCTTCCTTCAGGAATGGGAAGTATGCAGCAATTGAGGAAACTATTTACATTCCATGTCAGCGATTAAAAGAACATAAAACTACTAATACAGGCCTTGCTGAACATACCAAACTCTCTTGTACCTGTAATAACGTCAGATTTAGAAAATTGAAAGATGCACTCTCCACCTCTGTTAAAAGTAGGACATGAAAGCACAGGAAACGAACTCCCTGAGCGTCTGTCTGACTGACCACCTGGGGAGATGGTGAGATCTGCTCCTTGAGAAATACACTATTTACCAATGACTATTTTCTAGTTGCCTATCTCTATGGTGGGATGTCCACCAGAAGGTTTGCATTCTAGAAGGGTTGTGTGTGGTGTTAACAACATGAGGTTCCTCATCTTAGCAGGAGCTTCTAGGGAGTATTTTAAAAGGCGGCAATTAGCCTCGCCCGTGTTTGGGATCTGTAGCATGTGAGGCAGTTCGTAGATCCCAAACCACAGAAAAAGTCGGTCATGGTTCTGCAGAGTCATTGCTCCCTTTTCTCCTGTATTGCTGACTTGGATTTTCGGAAGAAATAAGGGCCTGAGTGTTGCAAGTCCGTGCAGAAGTTGCTTTGGCGGGTGTGCCCGTAGGTCCGCGTGTTACCCGTTTCTGTAAACAACGCGGTGCCTCAGTCTGCGCGACGACCCGCGCTCCCCGGGGCGAGGCCTCTGGAGGCCTCTCAAGGCCCCCGTGCTTGCCTCTGGAAACCGGTGGCTGCGTTTCGTGGGCGCGCTGTCGGGGCCGGGCCAGGCGAGCGGCAGCAGAGGGGAGGCGTTCGGGGCGCGAAGCACGCAGCGTCGACGCGCTGATGCTTCCAGGGGCTGCTGCAGGCGCCCGGGGTGTAAAACAACGTCCAGGAGAGAAATGGGCGAGTGCGTTTCTGCAGAGCAGAGGGCGGGGAACGAGGGCTGGCGGCAGCGGGCCAGGTGGGACCTAAGGTAGGTTATAGGCTTCCGAGGCCGCAGGTGTGCATACAGACCCCGTCCCCTCCAGCCTGCTCCGCCTTGCTGACGCCGGCATGCAATATGCAGCTCACATACCTTGAAAGCACCGATGCTGGCACTGGTGCCCTTAAATCGACACGCTCTAGGTAGGAGTGGAGCATGAAAGACAAACATCTTTTCTTGAGCGGCAAGTGACAGCACATACGAAGCTCTGATTTGCGTGCTGTTACTTTACTGCAGTTTCATGTAAAGCATGTTATTCCTTGGAGAATGCTGGGGGTGGAAGTGGACGGGACCCCTAAAATGCATAATTTCTGCATTGGGTCATGCAAAAAAAAAAAAAAAGCATATGATTTTCCATGGTTAGTAGAAACAGCTGCTTTGAGTAGTCTTGACATTAAACTCCATTTATTGAAAACCTTAGAGATTTTCCAAACCTCGAGTTGTATTTCAGAACATGGTTCAGATGCATTAGGCAACCCCAAGGGGGGACTGATGTGTTAAACCATCTGTTATCTATGGAAATATTTAATGTCAGTTTGGTGTTTTCTGATATTCAGACTCAGCAAGATGTGTTCATATGTATTGGGCAAGATGTTACAAGTTAGTTATGGAAGAGTCACTGGTACCTAACTTCACAATGTAGGTTTTAAAACCTTCTCTATGGTTTCCAGCTGTTAAGTTTACTTTTGTATGTATTCATTAAATACTTTAGTCATTAATTTTCAGGCATTGCACATTTGTATTTGCAAAAACAAAATTATTTGCCGTGAATTCAATTTGTCAATTGTAGAAAACCTGCTAGCGAGCTTATGTTGCAAGTACATTTCTTACTATGATTTAGTTGCAAAATATGATTGCACTCTTGAGGACCTTAAGCTCTGTAGTACCTTAACTGTTTTAGAAACACTTGTCACACGGAGAGATTTCCAGAACCAGCAAATCGTCAATCAGTTGCAAAATGGACCACCCTTCAGAGCAGCTGACTCTACTGGTGTGCGTTACATCAATAATACCGATGCATTTCTGTTGCGCAAGGCACGGTAATGTATGCACATATAAATTCCTTTAAAGTTGATTGCAGCATGTGGGTCTTAGAGGAAAGTAGGCTTACTATTGTGTAAATGAAACAAAACCCCTGTAAGATTAAATCTGAGTCGGAGAGTGGAACAGTATGTGACTACTGGCTGTTTTTCTGCAACTGGAAACGTTTTACACTCTGTCAGAAATGGGTTTGTATACAGCAAAGTACTTAAGTGTTCTTTTAACTTTAAACATATGAGTAATCCAGGTAAAGTCAGTGGAATTACTTATTTTCAAAATTAATTTCATGCTTAAATGATTTGCTGACAAAGGTCGTAATTATGAATGTCAAAGAAATATAACTTTGAACAGATGTTAGAGAGGTTTTTCAGTGCTGACTCCTGTATATACCTGAGTCTCTGGCAGATAAAGATAAAAAGCTGAGGTAAGTCAAGAGCGTGTGAGGGCAAGTATGGAGGTAGGATGGCTTTGCCCCAAGGACATGAGCGTCGGCAGGATCTCAGGTGTGTCCTGGACCTTGCTTCTGGTGGGAATTCCATGACCGGCTTTGCAGAGGGAGCAGTGAGGGCGCGCCCAGCGCGGTTGTGGCCGATGGGCCCTTGGCAGTGTCCAGGGCAATGTGGAAATGGAAAGAAAAACTCAAGTGTTTTAGAGAAGCAGAGTTCACTATTCATTTCCCCATAACTTTATGCTCTTTTTTGTCAGGTTTATAACACAGCCTTTAACAAAGCAATATAAAAAAAGGAATATAGGAGGTTAGATTGCTGCCTTTTATGTCCCCCAGTAAAAATTCTTCTGTTTTATCAGGAGGCAAAATCCACCCCAGGCCATGGTGTAAGTCTCCATCTTATCCTTTAAGTTGCCTAGGATCCCAGAGATCTCCAGAAGTTTAGAACTTCTCCAACTGTGGCCCTTGCAGATTTACCACTTCTACCCAGAGACATAGTACCAGGGATGTACTGGGATGTAATGGTCCAGTACTGGAAGTCACTTTGAAAGCTTAGGTCCAGGACAGAGGAGGTTCCAGCAGCGTTCTCTTGGTCAGAAAAGCAGGCAGTAGGCATCTTTGTGTAGTACTAAAGTGACCTGTTCCAATCAGGCTTTAGTGTTCAGAAATCTTTTGTATTCTTTTTTGGTTAAAAACAACAACGTAGTTCTCTCTTCTCTTCCGTGCTGATTGGTGTGCAAGTGACATTCTAGCTGGATTAATTTAGCAGGGAAATAACCAATTTCTAGCGCCAAAGAAAATAGCTCACAAAATTTGTTAACGAATTGACATGCTTATATACAATCAATGGCTTGAAATACAGATAGAGGAAACAAATCTAAGCAAACAAATACCAGAGAGAGAAACGGGACCTCTCAGGATATGCTTGCTATTACAATTCTGTGCTGTAACTTAGCCAAAAAACTGTGACCCCTGACTGTTTTATCTGCAAATGCTGGAGCTGGCGGTTGTTGTGCAGCCTTTCAGTGTGAGCTGACAGTTGGGGTTTCACTTCAATTGCAGTAAAAGTTTCACTTTAATGGAAGTAACAATTCTTCCCTTTTGTAATGGCAACGGTCAAATGGTCTACACCACACTGAAATGTGAAGATTCAGCTACCACAGCTACAGTAATGATGGTATCGACCCGTGGCTCTAAGGGTACAGGTGTTTCTTATAGCTTTGTGGTATAAGGATGGCATATTTAGTGTGGGCACCGAGATGGCAAGATTTGTTCTCTAATTGAGTATTAGCATAGGCTGGTATTAGCAATGGTAGTCGAGGTTCTGTGGCTGTGTCGTCTTGGAGCTGTGTGTTGGCGTGAAAGGATTCAGCTCCATCAGGAGAGAAACTGCTGCTTTCTTCATCTGTTTTTCCTCTCCTTACATAAATACACCAAAAGAAAGGAACAACGAGACAAGATATTTATACACTGATATAACATGCTGGAAGTGGAGTGGATAGGTCTGGAATTTGTGTTCTGGAGACCTTCTTGTGGCTGAATGTCATAATCTCTAACACGGTCAAGCCTCTTCTCTTCCCATGCCCCATAAAACAGCGGGGCGATGGGGCTGTGCCAAGTCCCCTGAACGGCAGAGAGTCCTGTGTCCCCTTCCCAGGCCAAACCCGGGGTCTGGGGGAGTACGCGGGGCCGGGAGAGCCAGTGCTGCTCTGCCCATGCCCTGCAGCCTGGGCACGCGTGGAGGACTGGGGGAACGATGCCCTTTCTCCGCTGGGAAAACTGAGACACGGGGAAGTTTGACATTTCTGTGTGTACCGCAGAACTACAGACCTTGTTCACATAGCATGCTGCAAAATAATTAGTGTCTGATGGGCAGGGCAGGCACTGATTTCTCTGCGTGAACTTTTTCCTGAGAAGGGTAGTTTCCAGTACTGCATCGGTTGACAGCTTTGCACCAAGTTAACACAAGGGTTTGCTTGTTCGGTGTCTGTCAGTCAGAGCAACCCTAGAGATTCACCTTCCAAATAATTATACGACAATAATATATAATATAACAATATAAGAATAATTATACTTGTTCCCTTATACAACAAGTATAGAGGGAACTATACTTGCTGGTGCAATAAATTTAATAAAGAACTGCCTGCTTTAGATTCCGCTCCCTAGATATACTGCAGCAGCAGAATATTGTCTTTTCAGCACTGTGTTTTACTCTCCCTTTGTGCTGCAGAGTGTGAGGCTTTCGGCATTTGGTTTTGACGTTGCTCAGCAGAGAGGTTGGGGAGAGGGGGCTGTCTCCCAACGGGAACGCGCGCTCCCTCCTGCGGGCGGGCTGGAGTCAGCTCGATGGCGACGATAACGAACACGCAGGCAAAATGCAATCCCGTGGGACTGCAAAATAAATAATTAGGGTAGGGACAAGAGATGAAAACAACTTTCGGGGAACCTCGGAATCTCCCACTGACAGTCATATGCCGGCCCACGTGGCGCAGAAGCGTTACGCACCCGAGGAACGACGGCCTCGCAGCCGCAGTTTTGCAGGTTGGCAGGCGAAGTACGGGAGCATCCAGCCGGGCCCAGGCTTTCCTCACGTGTTTCTGCTGTCTGCTGCTCGGGCAGGTTTCAGATTGCTTTTGTTTGTCGGGTTCTTTTAATCTGTTTCTAACAAGAGTGAGCAGCGTTTCGATGGCAGCGAAGGGAAAGCAGGGAGTTCTGCTTTGCATCGTCACGTGCCCCATCGCTGCCCGGGATGTTTGGTCTCCTTTTCGCAACACCTGTAAAGATACCAGGCCAAAACCGAGAGGATTCTCCTGCTTTTCAGAAACATTTGTGGATACTGCTTTCTGGCTTCAGAAACACAGGGAGGACTGTAAATAAGTTTTCAAGTCAAAATTGAGGCTGGACCTGCTATTAATGAATTTTCTATTAGATATTTTCACTTTGGTGCTTAGTCCCAGGGGTCCAATGCCTTTGAATAAGAGCAGATATGTGACAGTGCATCCAGTGTCTCTAGAATTTGTCTTTATGCATCTGGTGGCATTTTGCTGGTGTACGCTCGGTTCCGAGGATCTCAGCTTCTCCTGAAGGCTTTGTAGAGAGAAGAACAGTGTTGCCTTCATAAAATTCTGTAGGGCAAGATGCCAGCTATTTAATTTGGTTATAGTGTTCACTGTTTCATGTATTTATTTTTAGAGGGTTAGTAAATACAGAGTACACTGAAGTACAGTGCCTCAGATGAATTCTCCATTATTTTATGTTGCATGTGGAAATGAAGTATTCAAAAGGAACAATTCAGTTCTGTTCATAATCCCTGTCTGTGAGCCTGGTCCACATCCCCACCAAGCACAGGGCTGGGCAAAGCACGTGCCTCCCAAAGTGAGCACTGGCTTCCCAGCTTTTGACTGATCTCCACCAAAAGTGGCCATGTACCTGCTGCAGACCTTTCTGGTAATCTGCAGGGGATCATTCCTAGAAGCATTAACAGTCGATCTCCTTGTCCATGTGTGTGTGATTGCATGGGTGCCTGCACTTGTCCTCCCAAATCACACTTTGCACAACTGTCACTGGTTCCTCATCATGACTATTGAGCAACGGGGTCAGGTTCTGTAAGGCAGACTTGTGTCTATAGATGTCCAAAGTTATGTAAAACATAAATTAATAGTCAGCATCTGAGTGAACATCCACTCAACCCTTCCCCTCTGACCCCCCAAAGCATAAAATCTGCATCTGTGAGGAAGAGGTGCACCTTATTGTTCCCCTAAAAACACATATATTTTAATATGATAGACTATCTATATGTCAGATTGCTGCTGCTCTTGGCACCCGTTTGTATCGTGGTCCATTCAGGTAATCGTCCCTTCCCTGAGTTTGCCCTCTTAGGATTTGGCTGGTTGGTGTATGTATCAGAAAGCAGATAACAGCAGGAGGAGAGGATGTCCCATGTCCTGCCAATACATGTCCTTGTCAATACAAACTGGAAAAAAATCGCAACAGTTGAAAAAATGCCAGTATTTGAGGTTCTTTTAACCTTCTATTTTGTTGTGATATTTAAGATCCATATCCTCAAGCCTTTCTGTTCTGTCATAAATTTAAAAATAAGAATTGTCACAGTCGTGGTAAAATCCCAAGGTTTGGCAGCTTTGCCATGCTGTGGTCATGGAGTTTAGGTAATGAAGGTCCCAGAAGACTTTTCCCCTTCACACACACTCTGCCCCAAGTGATTTGTATTTTGAGGTCCTGGGACATGGTTCTACATCCCTGTAGCCTTAAAGGAATAAATGTTTATGAAGAACTGAATGTAGGAATATTTTTAAGGGTCTAAAAAGAAATTAGTCATCCTGTTCTCATGAAGAGTTCATACCTTAGTTTCCTTTAAAAATCTCAGTCAGGAATTGAGTGCAGGAACTTCCACATATATTTTGACCTAATCTGGCTCTTTTTTTCATTTTTTATTTCTTCCTTCTTTCTTTTCTCTTTTCCTTTTTGCTATTTTTTGTCCTTTTTCAAAACCCTTTTGAGAGAGATTTCCAGGTGTATATGAATTTCCATAGACAAAGTAGGGCATCCTTCAGCATTTCAAGATTTCTGTTCTGCCAGGGGTGCAGGTAAGGAGGCCAATGTGTACAGACCCCCTCTCTAAAAATATTTAGGTCCTCCTGCCTCACAAAATACAGGGAAACAGGAAGGCCAGTGGGTGGAAGAAATTAATGCCCCACATCGACAGGAGAAGAGTATGATCCCTGGATGTTTCTTTGGGCACGATCAGATTGAACATCACTGATGTAACGGTTTCTTTTAAATTTTTTGAGAGAGGCGTATGTGAGTCAGGCAGCAGGCATGTCTGCAGAGCTGCTTGCTGCAACAGCTGCTCCTCTGCATCTACTTATGGAAGTTTTTCTTTTAAAAAAGAAAAAGAAAAGAAGAAGAGAGAAGAAGAAGGAGAGAAGTGAAATGAAGAAAGAAAGAGAGAGAGAGAAAGAAAGAGAGAGAGAAAAAGCCAGGCACAAGGTACTTGAGGACAAGAATCTTCTGTATAGTGCTGGATTCAGAGGAGAAGCAGATACTTTCCTGGATGCTAAATTTGAGACTCTTTCCAGAAAATGTCAGTTCCTGTCCAAGTGACAGAGCAGTTTCTCAGGGCTGCAGAGGATGGCAGAAAGCACTGCCGAAGAAATACATACCGGCTCGCAAAGTGTGGTGGGGTGGGACGGCGCAGCCGGGAGGTGCTCGCCCCCCACCGCCGGCTGCCCGGCTGGGAAATAGGGCTCACGGCATTCATTTATTTCATTTCCTTCGAGCGGAGCCGTGAGGATTAATTTGTTCACATTTTGAAGACGAAAAGCAGCTTATGAGCGCTAAGTATTGCAATATCGGCCAAGAGGGATGATTCAAAAAGCAGAGCCTATATGCAGAGTCCGAGTGTGGAGGAAATACATATATGGAAACATAAGCTTGGCAATAGGGCACATTTTTCCCCCCTCTTTGATGTCTGGCCTCAGTAATCCAGACAGATTCCTTCAAGAAATTGCTCCAGTTTATTTCTGTGCTTTTATCTTAGTACCTGCTACTTGTTCATTTGAAGTAGCTATGAAAAAAAAAAAAAGAGTACCTGGCAGTGTGTAGAAGTATGCTTTTTGTAAGAGCAAGGTAATTTGAGTACACTGTAATACTCTCCCTAAATGGGACCCGTTTTGGAAATTTATGCTTCCTGAGTCCTCTTGGGATGAGAGTGGAGCTTGCCTGTTCCTTCATCTGACCCACATATTTGCACTTTCTCAGTGTTATTTAGTCCAGTAAAAGCACACTGTCCTCCTCCTATCTGATGCTCTTTTTTCCCCTAAGGAAAAGAAGAGTTATGTTCAGTTACAGCTCTGGTTACGGTTCGGGTTCAATGCAGTCTCTATCACGTTACATACTTTATCTGACTAGCATTCTGGTATCTGTGTTTTACTAGTGCTTATGTACAAAATGATCACATCTTATTACAGTCCTTCTGTAAAAAGAAAGAGTAAGAGGAGGTACGTATCTCCCGCTCTCCGATGAAAATAAGTAAACTTTTGGCTTCAGAAAGGTTGCATATGGTATTTAGAAATAAGTTAAAGCAAGCTTCCTAGTCATACTTAATCAGAAATACATCTATGCAGCACACTCTCACTTCAGGGGAATGGTTCCCTATTTACATGAGAAAAGAACTTTATAGGTATGAGTGTTATTTTTATTCTGGATATTAGAAAAAGGAAAAAAAAACAAATGGGAATTAGGAGATGGAATTAGAGATATTTTTACAACTTAGCCTTTGCTACGTCTCTGAAAAACATGGAAATAATAGTTTTCTTAGATAACATACAAAATAAATATATTTAAATATATTTAAATA
>NW_010514286.1:0-32604 GCF_000687285.1 Phaethon lepturus
CTATGTTCAGTTTTGGGCCTCTCACTACAAGGAAGTTGAGGTGCTCAAGCCTGTCCAGAAAAGGGCAATAAAGGCTGGTGAGGGGTCTGGAGCACAAGTCTTATGAGGAGCAGTTGAGGGAACTGAGGGTGTTCAGTCTAGAGAAGAGGAAGCTGAGGGGAGACCTTATCACTCTCTACAACTACCTGAAAGGGGGTTGTGGCTATGAGGGTGTTGGCCTCTTCCCCCAAGTAACCAGCGATAGGACAAGAGGAAATGGCCTCAAGTTGCACCAGGGGAGGTTTAGATTGGATATTAGGAAAAATTTCTTCACCAAGAGAGTGGTCAAATATTGGAACAGGCTGCCCAGGGAGGTGGTGGAGTCACCATCTCTGGAAGTGTTCAAAAAACGTGTAGACATGGCACTTCAGGATATGGTTTAGTGGGCAGGGTGGTGTTGGATTGATGGTTGGACTTGATGATATTAAAGGTCTTCAACCTTAATGATTCTGTGAAAGCAGAAACAACTTAGGTCTGGTTGCTCAGGACACCTTGTGAGCAACCACTCAACTAGGTTCTGAGTATCTCCAAAGATAAAAATTTAACAGCCTCTCTGGAAAGCCTGCTGCAAATCTTGACCATCCTCACTGCAAAACTGTTTTTCATAATATTTAGTAAGAATTTGCCTTGTTGAAATCTGTGGTCATTTCCTCTCATCCTTTTATGATTCAGAAGATACTCTGAGGACAGCCTGGGTCCATCGTGTCTATTTGTGCTTATTAGGTAGCTGGAGACAGCAGTAAGAATCCCTGCTTAGCATGATCATGCTATGTCAATGAAAAGTATGAGTAAAGACAAATCTATAATTTTATTATACATGTCAATTTGATATGTCTAAATTAAGCATTCAGATATTTTTACATCCAAATATTTGCTATAATTATGACATATTTTGAACAGTCTCCCACATCTGCATTTAAAATAACATGCAGAGTTTGTAAAACACACAAAGTATTTTTATATTAGACAAGGAAGATGATATGATATTTAAGGCAAATACTAGAATTAGAAAAATTACATACACAGGTGCTAATCAAAGTACTAAGTGATTCAGAATATCTGCCTTGGGGGAGCACCTGAAACGTTGTAGCTATCGTATCAAAGTTGTATATAAATTTTTATTTTGTTACTTTCTTTTTAAACATTGCTACTAGATCAAATCCAGCAATATTTTGGCAGCCTAAAATTACACTCTTCTAACCTTGACATTAGTATTCAGCAGCACTGATGAAAGAATGACAGCTTCTCCATCCTACTGGGTGATCTTGCGAGCTTTTACCTTCATGACTATGGAGTTTCTGTCAAATATGCTTCCAGTTGAATGATCACATTCTTTTGAATTATGAAGTGGCTGAAAACTGTGCTAATTGGTCCGTATTGATGTTACTCAAAAATTAAGTAGCCTTAATATTCTTTGAAGTTATATAAATACTTGTAACTTTACTGCATGTTAGCTGCAGCATATATTTGGCTTGAATGACTCATTTACAATACCTAGAGAACAGCAGTAAACCATCAGTTGAAAAATTTTAATAGTTTTAATATATTTAAATTAGATATAATAACAAAATTTCTAAAATTAAGGAAAAAACAATTAACTACAAACACAAAATGGAATGATTAGAAAAAACATCCATAAGATCTTATGTGTAGTGCTATGTAATTTAGCAGAATTAGAAATCAGAAAGATGGAAATAATGAACTGCAAAGCAGTATTCAGCTATAGGGAATCTGGGTTCTAGACAAGAATTACACTGTTCTCAAGTACGCTGAAGAATTACCCTATGATAGCCTCATTTAAGCCATTACTCCTAACTCCAGTGAGTTGCATTACCAGCTCTTAGAACTAAGAATAATAAAGTTTAATAGAGGAGCATGCAGTTATGCCATGGATATCTTTAGTCTTTCAAAGCTCAGCAATCTGCTTCAACTACTCAGAACCTGAATTATAAGTATTGCCAAATACATAGGAACAGTTATATAACACATTCTTCTGTCACATCCATTAATAACATAATCTTTGATAATTAAAGTTTCAAAAGGATAAAATTACCAAATGCATCATTTTTCAAACTACGCTTAGCTGTAAGAATTAGCATCTCGGCCATTCTCTAGTTTGCCCCTGTAATTTACCCAATTTTTAACATAGCCTGTAAAATTCTTAAAGATGCAACTTTCCTGCTTCAGTTGATTAGATGATGTTTAACCATTTAGACCAGGCATTTTCAACATCTCATTCCTCTTATACCTTAAATGAAATCCTCCTTCCTCTGTTTTGTGTACAGTCCTGGGCTAGGAACTGGAATATCCCACGGTATAGATGATATCTGTGTTGTTTCCTTTTCTCTTTATTCTAAAAGCTACATATGCCTTCTATTGCATAACTTAACACGCTTCTGATGTTAGATATTTGGATTTTTTAAGAAGTGACATGACATACGTATCCTGGAATATAACAGAAAGCATGACACATACATGATTTATTTTTCCGTACTGTGTGTGAAAACAATTTAATCTCTAAGGTTTATAGAGACTGAAGATCCTATAGTGCTCGTTGAAGTCTATGAATTTGTAGAGCGAATACACGTGAACAATTTTAGCCAGTTCTGCTCAAGTGGCATAGTCATACCAAATATATTACTCCAAAACAGTCAAGTTAAAATTGCCCTGCTGTTGTACAACAATTTTCAATTTTTTGATCACTTTGGTTTGCATCTAGGAAGTTATTAGGACCTATACTAGTTCTATGCCCATTTACTAGTTGGATACTTGGAAATGAATCCCAACTCTCTGACATTACATCATATCTCTGCATTGTAAGGATGAACAATGGTGATTCCATTTCTTCACTTTCTTAAAGAAAAAAATCCTTAGTTAATAACTACATTGGGAAACAGATCCAACAGTACAATGAAGGGTGCATTAACTCCTGCCTCCCTAGTCTTGTAGACACCTGACTGCAGATGAATCCAAAAGTTTAGCCAGGTGCACCTGTTCACTTCTAAGTGGGAATGCCGGACACTTTTGGACAGAATACAAGAGAACAGCATGCAGAGTGAAGAGGGGAAGAGCTATTTAAAGAGAGACACAGAGAACTAGCCCAGAGGGAATTTCTGGGGACAGAGACCATCCACCACTCCTGCTTCTTAACAGTGTTATTCAGGGTTTTAGGGAGACACATTCAACCACTTGGGTTCTAATCTCTCAAATGTTTGCATGCCTGCACTCTCATCTTTTAAAGAACTGAACAGGGCTTATCCTCATTTACAGTGTAGGTATTTTTAGATGAGGTGCTGACCTTTAGAACAGCAGCTGCAGCATTACTCAAAGTGGAAGAGAAAATTCAAGTCCTTGATGTAACTGAAAGGCTTAAAAGCAGAGATTCTATCTCCTTGGAAGAGCATCATATCCAGATTTTCAGGTGGCTCGGGACAGATTTATGGATAACTGAGAAATGGAACAGGAAAAAAATCCTACTAAGATCCCAGTCAAAACGTGCCATTGGATGACACTCCTCCCTCAAGACAACTAGCCTTCCCAAGTCCTTCAAGAGTCACTATACCAGCCTGAATTAAAAAGCCTAAAACAGCTGATGTTCCATTGGCAATGCAAAATCCAAACATGGTCTGTCTGAACACTTTTTAATGTAACACAGATAGGTAGGCCACAGCTCAGAATCTACAACTTGCCACAGAACGTACCTGATTCCATGACAGAGAAGCCTGTAAATAATGAACAACAGTAACAGGCAATAGTAATCTAGGGGTTTTCAATACATAAATGCTAGGTTTAGATTCCTATAGTTCACCTAAATTCTTGTTTAGGTAACAAAATAGGATCTCTATGTCTTGTTTTTAAAATCCATTATTAGATATAGCACCTGACTCCCAGCATCATTAAAGCTCTAAAGAATAACACTACATAGCTCACTTCAATTAATAAAATCTTCATTCTATCATAGTCACATCTCATTTTCCATACAATCAGCAACTTTCAGCTTTTTCTGTATTTTCCTCTATAAGACAGCTTGATAACTTGATAATTTTTTAATGACATAATTGCTTCTTGTAAAACCTATCACATCTACTAACATCTAATTGTTACTTTCTGCAGCTGATTTGGAAACTGAACTCAAGAGATTATATTGGTTATGGGAACAGAGCCAGATGTTTTTCCCACTGAAACTGTGGGTGGAAAAAGATACTGATGAAAACCTAACTCAACTAATAAAACTTGCCAGTAGTTTATTCTATAGAGAGTTTTTTCTAACAACAAATCTAAAAGAAAATTTTCATTTCAATGTAAACAAACATTCAAAAATCTTTGCAGATGTGTCATAAACCTGAGATTAATTAGTTTTGTGGTTTTATTGTGATTTTTTTTTAAAGCTAAATGTATAGTTAAGAAAACACCAAAATATCCACTAGAGTTGTACAAATCACTTGAGGCTGGTTTGAAATGTCAAAATAAATTTCAGTATTAACTTGCCTACGCTTATACAAAAGAAACAGGTTACCTATTCTGGTAGCAGCTAGTTTGTAGTTATCATTTTGCTGATAGGATATAGTATCTAAGTGCGTCACTCCAGTTTAATGTATCGTATACTACGGTGCTATATTAAGCTAACGTCCAGCCATAGTAGGACTTGACACTATAAACTACATTTTTCATCTCTACAGCTAATCATAAGCTCCCTTACAATCCTTTCTCCTTTTAAGTAGTACAAGTGATAAGATTATTAGTTCAAAATCTTATTATTGGTAGCCTTTAGAATAAAATCACGTGGTAATTTCTGCTTGCCTTTTTAAAAATCTCTTTCTTAATCAAAGAGAAAAAAAACTGACAGGCTTTTATGAGTGGCAGCAATTACATTTTAAAGTAAAATAACAGATGCTGCCAAGGTTTCATAGTACAAAGTTGAATCATAATATACCCTCAATGATTCCATAGCAAGATCCTGCTAGAGTGGATACAAGCAGAATTTGTGTAACCAGAAGGAAATGTCATAGAATGTTTCCTTTTAAAGCATTTGAACACAAATTACTGTAGTTCAGTCAGCTGTATTCTTAAAACAAAGGGAGACTATCAATCTCGTTCACAATGTAGTTTTGTCCCAATATGATATATTTATAAACTAGTCACAAAAGCATAAAGGAAACTGATTCTGAACAGTATTTTGGCAACTAAAATAACACTGAGATTTCAAGTGCCTGCACATACATTGACCTAGGATTTTAGGCAAACCTTAGTTTGCTATTCACACTCAGTTACTTTAAAAGCACCACCATGGAACAAAACCTAATATGGTCCACAAACTTAATACATCCTGATTCTCATTAGTATCTTGTTAGGTTTCCAAAGGAGAAAATTTTAATTTTAAATACATTTGTCACTTATTGGAATGAATAGCTGCAAGGCTGTGTGAAAGTGTTGCCAAAGTGGCAAAATGAAGGAGAGGAATATGGACGTAGGATCCATTCATGTAACTTGGAACCTCTCATACAGTCTCCAAGTGAAAACATTCCCTACTCATTAGTTTTTGAAGGCTTTTTACTCAACCTGGAGATTTTTCATTCTCTTACCTTCTAATCATCCATTATAGAACAAATCTGGATTCTTAATCCTGCAGTTTTATAGCACCAGATGCATAACACCAGCTATTGCAGTACCTACTTAAACTTTTATTGGATGTGTCCTGAAGTGCTTTAAAAAAAAAAAAAAAACAACATTGTTTATGCCTACATATTGCAAAGCTTCTTAGCTTCTTTAAAAGTTTGAACTACGAAAACATCCAGAACTTGAAAATGATTAAATTTATGGAAAGGTGAAAAAAAAAAATCTTAGCTCATAATAATGCTTTTTGGCTTTATAAGTGTCTCATCTGACTTCAAGCACAGACTACGGAATTTTCTCTCTGCTTCCCGCACTAATACCTTGCCTTCTAGGAAAGCCTTTCAAAATGGCAACTAGTATTGGTTCCAGAAGGCAGCGTTGGTTTTACTACATTCCTTGATAATCTGCTAGAATAGTTCCACCTTTAAAACAACGTTACATTTCTCAACGTGACTGGTTAAATCAATTTATTTTGTCAATGTAGCCAAATATTATGTTGAATGAAACTGAAGGAAGACCTCATGAGTACCAGTACAATATCTTAATCACAGGATAACAACAAAATTGAATGTTGAAGAGGAAGAACAGTTTCTTCCATAAGCAAACATTCCTTCATCAGTGCATTCAGACCTTGAAATTCCATCCTATAGCTTACTTCTTTTTTTTTAAAAAAAAAAAGGCCCGAACTGAACTAGAAAAAATTCACATAACAGAAAAAATAGGGGGTTATCTGCAATGACATAGAGAGATGTATTTCTCGTGTTACTTAAGCCACTCTTCAGTCATTCCTTCCTGACCTATAGCTAGTAAGATGCTCCTTAGGCTAATGAGCATTGTAAACCCAGCTGTTCTTTGCAAAGCATCTACTTTCTCACACCATCCCAGCAAAAGGGCTAGAAATATCAACCATGTTTTTCCCATTTATTAGTTTATTTTCTGTTTTTGTTTAAATGCTTGTAATCTATTGATTCCACCCCAATTTTATTAGTAATACAAGGTTTTCATATGCAAAAGTTGTCATTGATATAAAATGAGGTGAGTAGTGATTAAGGCTAAGTGGATCTGTTAATTCAGCAGCACTTTAGATGACTGAACATGAATAAAGTGGTAAATTGCAATTACATTCCTAAGAGAGTACATATGAAATCCATATTAATACCACATTAGTTCATCATGACTAACATTATTACAGCTAATACTAAATGATAAAATAATGACTACCTACTTATAGAATTACCATTTTTAATCTTCCTCCTAGAAGGAATATAATTATGCTTTGCTAGAAAGAATGCAAAGTTTTTCCTTTTCAAGTGATTATTTAGGCACAAAATATGGGTTTCAGCTGACTCAGCATGCATAGCCTCATATACGATTGAGGGAAACAGCACAGAAGAGCAGGAGATTTACCTATTGAAATTTTGACAAAACAATTGTGTTTTAGTTTTAATTTAGAATGTTCCATTCTAAAACTTAGGAAATAAAAATAAAGATGACCAAAAATAACTCCATAGATAGGATTTATCTTTCAAGCAAAATACATTTACCATTTTTCATGGTCTTCATTTCTCCCAGGTACAGTGCAGAACACTAATGCTTGTACTATTTCAGGGCCTGGAAATTCTAACAAGCCTCAAAGAAACTGATGAAGAGTTAAGACAGCAATTAAACACAGGAACAGCAGAGGCTAACAGACCACATCTGGGGACACTGGCCTTCCACATATTTAAAATTTTAGGTGTGGTTTCAAAATTACATCTGCAAATGAAAATGAATGTAGGACTCTGAGCGCTAAGGCCAGTGCCTTAATCACCGAATTGGCTTTCGATAATGTTTACATGTTTTACACTGCAGAATTGAGAATGTCATGTGAGTGATGGCTTGAGCAGAGAGATTTTTGTAGTAATAACCCATGACCAAAATGAAACTAGATGTAAAAAAGAAGGGGAAACATACAAAAGCTACATGACTTTCCATCCAGTGGGATGCTGTGGTAAAGCTCTGAGTGCTTTGAAAGGCCTGACTCAGAGGTGGCTTTCACAGAAGCATTTGGGAGGGTATAATTTTGTGTAATTTCTGAGGGAGTTAGTAAAACAAAAGTAAAAGGTAAATTTAAAACAAGGCACAATTTTGTCTGAGAAAATTGTTAATCTACAAATTAAAAATGACAACAATGTAACGATCAATCTGTCAATATGACAACCAACAGTTTCAGCTAGTTTATTTTTCATACTAAAGTAGAGATATCTTTAAACTGTTAAAAGGAAAAATTATTTGAGCCTTGCACAACAGTTAATGATTGTGATTTGCTATATCTTTATATGATTTATTTGTTATCCTGACATATTTGGGTCAGGAACATTGAGGAACATAGGCTGCTGTTTAGTAAACATTTTAAACTAATCCAGTCTTTAAAGTTCCACACGGTTCACAGTATTTGAGAGAGGAATTAACAGCACGATTGACCCATTCTTGAACCTGCATGCCCTTTTAGTCAACTGTCAATGTACAAATAAGTTAGGTATGGAGCTTCTGTTAGCAGTCTGTATGACTTGATTTTTTTCCGTGCAGGGTCAGGAAAAAAAGCTAGAGACAGCATGTGAACTGTTCACTCTCCACCTGAAGCCAAGGAAGCTTCAAACACCTGACACAAGAGGCTTGTTTCTTACGAGGGCCTCACATTTGAACCACAAAACATTTCTAATTTTTTTGGACACTCTAAAACACAGGAGTATTAAAAGCTTTTTACTAAACCTGCTGGGAAGAGACCCACTGTACGAGACAAAAATGCAATTAGTTACATTGAAATCAGCAGAGATTTTATACATATAGATGTCTACATATGCATTTTAAAGTATGATAGGATACAATCATTAGTTAAAGCTTGTTCCTGTTAAAACAGCATAGGGAATCAAATGAATGACACAACACAGACACAAGTATTTTATAAATAATTTTGTAATTCTTCTTGCAAAAATTTGAAACATTGGGAAAAAGGACTAACAGTGAGAGGACATTTGTATTTGCACAAAGAGATGCTCTCAAAGCAATGTGTCATTTAAAGCTGTTGACGTGTTTTCACTCTTGCAAACAGTGAAAAACCCTCAGGTGGAGAAAACATGGGATATTTTTCTTCAGGTTGCCTTGACTAAGGCTAGTTTTCCTGAATCACCATCTAGATGAAAGATTTAAGCAATTGCTTTTGCAGTAAGTAAACAACAACTGCTGTCAAGAATTTCAGGAAATATACCGGGAACTGGAATGGACCTTCCCACCCATACACCCATAACAAATTCATATCCACTTGTTAATTACAAGGTACAAACAGAAAGGTGTTGCCCTGCTTCCTCCAGAAGAATATCAACCCACTAGGAGGCAAATACCTTGAAAGGGTAACCCACTCCTCTGTCACACTGCCAGACTTCTGCTGGGGACTCAAAAGCACTGTGTGAGCCTTACTAGCCTTATTAGTTATCCTTTAGTGCATTCTGCCTTTCAGGAGCTGTAGTGTTAATACCACTGATTTTATCCAGGCTTTTCTAAGAAAGTCGAATGGTCTTGTTGCACGCTCAGATCACTGATAAATACTCACAGCAAGTACTTTATTTATGTCAGCATTCACTTCACAAATTTCCCAATTATCTGTTACAACGATGTATCCTCTAATGAATCTCTACTATATGAACTATTTTCTTAGTGCTTTTGCTTCATTTTGGTAACTGAAAGACCTAAATAATGTAATGAAAATTAGTAAAATGTTTCATTAGTTGAAATACAGGTACTAAACTGATTTTAGAAAATAAAGGGATAGACCCTAACGTTTATATTGAGAATTGTTTTCTATTCCATCCGCTTTCACAATTAATCTCTTGTGAATCAAAAATACCTACAGGCCTCAGCGTAAAATACAGAAAGTTTCTACATTCATTTTTCTTTGGCTATTTTCTCCCTTCTAAAGATTAACACGTGATCCTTTAACCTCCTTGAACGTTTTCTCACCTACAATTAAGCCACAAGTTTTACTGATTCCAAGTAGGCTGTTCACTTACTCAGTGAAATAGTTACAGGCTCAGAGATATTGGCTTTGTACCACAACTATCTGAGATTTTAGAATTAAGGTCTCAAGTTCTTGCTAGGTTGTTCTCAAATCCTATATACACATACAGCCTTCGTGAACCCCCGGGAGACAGTTGCCAAGTAAACTTTGTATATACTTCAATTAGGAATTTTAATTAGTTTTAAATTGTCATGATGGTAAAGGCAGATGCCCACAAGACCTGAAAAAAGATGAAAGAAAATACAAATACACGAAGTTAAAATGGTCAAAAGCAAATGTGAAGGCAGTTTATGCAAAGCATGGGGTAATAAGGAAAAGAAACCATTTTTTTTCAGCTGTTAAAACATTGAAAGATGCAAAGGAGCCTGTAATGAGGCAATTTAACAGTACCAATGGGAAAACTGTAATTCTACCTTTGTATAGTGCTCTGGAATTAGAAGACAGAAGGAGCCAGTTCTGAAGAAATTAATTTACTCACAGACAGTCCATATTGCACCCTCATCCACAAGAGTACACGTGCATAGCCTTGTCAAAGATTAACAAAAATGGTTGTAAAAAACCCTAAAGAGAAATAGCCCTCAAACTTATATTAATTATGATCAAAGTGCATTTATAAAAATCTTTTCCTCCCACTGCCATGTCTCAAAGACAAAAGGCATCACAGAGCTTGAGAATGACAAACATTAACTGGACTCTTTAATGGGACTCTTAACAGGAAAGTGCTAGCTGTTCTCAAGTGTTACGGACAAGCCAGGTAGCATTATACATGAATGTTTATAGTGTATTCACAATGGATTATAAATATATTAAAGTATAATTCTTGCTTGGTTCCTTCTTGCATTTATTGACCAGTAGCTAAGCAGTTAATCAATTTTGTCAGTAGCTACTCACTGGAAATGTAAGTTAGAGAATAATAAAAAGAAAGCAAAAGAAATTAGTATTTCAGTTTAGTCACTAGCAGAAGTGATTTTTCCAGATGAAACAAAAATTCTTATTAAATGTACCCGTACAAAGATCCAGTGAATAAACACACAGAATTTGGTAATAAAAGGTAAAACCTACTTATGGGATGTAAATTGGTTCAAACAACGAGAGTGCTCAACACCTAAATGTAGACAGAAACCTTGCCAATGATTGTATTCTTTCTAATTGTCTGATCTATAAAATGAACCATCAATGAACTTGGACTCAGATCTTCAAACATATGCGGGCAGGAGTTTGGTGACTAAATACCTTGCAGGAGCAGGCAGCCTCCACGTGCAATATCTAAATAAGAGTAGAAGGGGAAGGTTGATTTGTTTTTCACAGATCTGTCATCACTTTACTCCCAACCGGCTGCATAACGAAGTATGAGACTTCCTTATTCACAGACCCTTCAAGTTTATTCAAATAGGATGATTACTGTTCTATCAGCTGTCAGAAAGTAAAATAACTAGGAGACCTCCTTGCTCTTTAAAAATAGTTTTATTTCCAGAAGAGCATACAAATTGTATTTTACATCCCCGAGATTAGAAGCAATGAACAAAAAAGAAAGCATACTGTATTTTAAATGTTACTATTGTTACAAGGAAAAAAATAATCTACAAGAACTGTGGCTATTATATTAAGCTGAGCACACCAGCTAGCCAAAAGCAATGCTTGCAGTAGAGGCAAGGCCATTTGTGCTTTTGGTTGAAAAAAAAGTTAAGCCACAAGTTAAAAAGAAAAGAAAAAACAAGCAACAAACCAGACAAAAAAACAACCCCAAAAGTGGAAAGAAGAAACAAGCCTTCGTTGCAGATATTCTTGCCATTTTAATGGTTAAAATTGAAACAAAAATGATGGAGCTTACAATGTTAGTTATTGACTCTTCTTCAGAGGTAGTCACAATGAACTTTAAATTATAAATCATCTGTATAATTTGAAGGAGGAGATGAATAAGGGGCTTGCAGAGGATGTTAAAAAACCAGATGTAGAACTTCGGCAAGCAAAAGAGCTAAGGATGTGCTATTTGATCAAAGTGGGAAAAACACTTATGCCAAACTGCCTGCTTTGTTTATAGTCATTGCCATTCTCTCACATCATCTGCCTCCTCGCATTATCGCACTGCCTACATCTTTATTTACTGTCAAACGATCAGTGAATCAGTGTCCAGTATATTTTTCTATGACATATTTATATAAATCTATTTAACTAACATTTTGCTTAGAGCAACTACTGTAATATCTTTATGAATGCTCATTCCTTTACTCATAACCAGAAGTGGATAGCTTATAAAGAATAACAAAACTATGAGCTATGAAAAGGTTTATGAGAATTCCATGGCAAAACAGAAGCCTCTAGTATTACGCTGTAAAAAAGAAAAAAAAAAAAGGGCATTTCTGTCTTTGGCACAAAGAGAAATAACTTTTCCACCACATAATAAATTCATTAGCATTCCTGACCTCACCATTCCCACCTTAAGTTAGATATAGCATCAAACAGAAGAACACCTGTTTGACAGCCGTATTTTCAAATTCAGCTTAACATAGTTATTACGTTATCAGGTTGAAATTTACTGCTTGAGCACCACCTCGTGGAAATTGCTGTATTTGCAAAATCTTGACATTTACCCATATGCATATATATGTCTGAAAAAGGCAATAGTGACATGCAAGCAAATAGCAATTTGTTATATTAAGTATAAATAGCATTAGGATAATCAATATGAATAAAAATATCTAGTTACAAACAGCATTATTCCTCTGAATATATCTATTATTTAAATACACAATTACACATTTTATGTCACTCTTTCATGAGAAATCGTGTGCTCTAAATGGCCAGGTTATATGCAACTTACTCTTTTTTCTAGGTAATCCTAATTACTATAACCAAATGAGTTTTACAGAGCTATTTAATATTGCCAAGTTGATTGCGCATTAACATGCCTTCTATTTTTATTACAGATCAATAGTCATTCTCTTTAGTTATTTTGACAATAGCCCCTGCACATTTAAAATAAGAACATCTGACAAATTATACCGTATTACAGAATTTTTGGAGCTTTTTATTCATTTTATTAATTGTGTAAAATATTTGGATCTCAAACAGTCCTGAACTTACTACTGAAATAACTATGTCACCCACTCACGACACACTAGTACAACAGCACATCTGAGAAAAAGCATTTTTTAAAGCACAGGATAAAACAAATTTGAGTCAAAGATAGAACACTTAGAACAAGAGGACTATGCTGATACAGAGTGTGATCTCTTCCAGGATGTGTTAAAAAACAATAATAAAACAATATTTCCTATTTGAACCAACACTAAATAACCATTTTATATTCAAAGGAAGCCAAAGAGACACAGATCCATACCTTATTTTACGCAATTTGCAACGCAGCAATATGCTTTTCTTAGAAGCTGCTAGTGTTTATGCAATTTCTAAGAAAGCCCTAAAACAATTTAACTTCTAAAGAATCAAGGAAGCTAATAGATTTAAGTTTAAGCTTTTTCAATGTACTTTCAACCGCTGGTTGTATCTCACTTAAATGCAAAATCTGACTAACTGAGGTTGAGCCTTAGGTGCATTGCAGTCAGTCCTTCCAAAAGGACTGGTCATAGGTAGCATAAACAGCTGACTTCTGGGTGGCTTTATTTAATCACAGTTCTTAAGACAGGCTTTGATAGATACCTGTACTTGTTTTGGCTAGAATAGAGTTAAATTTCTTCATAGTAGCTGGTATGGGGCTATGGTGTGGATCTGTGCTGGAAACAGCGTTGATAACACAGGGATGTGTCCGTTACTGCTGAGCAGTGCTTACACAGCGTCAAGGCCCTTTCTGCTCCTCACCCCACCCCACCAGCGAGCAGGCTGGGGGTGCACAAGGAGTTGGGAGGGGACGCAGCTGGGACAGCTGACCCCACCTGACCAAAGGGATACCTCACACCGTACAACATCATGCTCAACAATAAAACTAGGAGGAAAGTTAGTAAGGGAGCCACTACTCAGATACTGGCTGGGCATCGGTCAGCTGGTAGTGAATAATTGCTTTCTTCTGCATCACTTTTCTTGGGTTTTATATTTCTCTGTTATTTTTTCCCCCTCTTTTCCTTACAATTTAGTATTACTAGCATTTCTTTTTCATTATTAAACTCTTTTTACCTCCGCCCACAAGTTTTCTCAATTTTACCCTTCCAATTCTCTTCTCCACCCCACCAGGGGGGAGGAAGCAAGCAAGCAGCTGTGTGGTGCTTCATTTACCAGCTGGGATTAAACCATGACAATACCCCTAAGATACTCCCTGTATTTGTAATAAAGAAACCACTAAAATAATTAAGCACATTTATGCACATTAATATGGAATATATACGTTGTTTAAGAGCATGTTTAAAGAATTAAATGGTTGTAATTTAACAGATTTTCTTTGCTAATTATCAATAATAAACTTTTACAGTTCAGTTAGACTTATGCACAACCAGCCTGTTTTGTCGTCGGGTATACTACTGAAAAAGCACAAGAAATACAACAGTCTCTCTATCAATACAAATCAATATAAATAGCAAGCATTTAGTACAAATCCATTAAACTTTTCAATGTAATTAAGTTAAAGAAGTGTACACTAGCCAATTAAAATGATTTTAAATTTATTATATTCATTTTTACATAAGGAAATAGAGAAGACAAATCACCCAACTAAATACTCAAGGAAGATAATCAAATAGATAATACCTCAGCTGGCCCAGGTTCTGTAACTTTTCCTGCCTGCTACCCCACCATGTTCAGCTCTTTCCTTGAAAGATATATCTAGGCATCTGACCACCCTCACTTCCCTTATGAGCCCTTGAGTACTTACTAATAATCATCCTAGCCTCTTTTGAAATCAACTAAGTACCAAATTTAGAAAAACATCTAGCAGACTATTTCAAAAAACTTTGGTATCACAGGGCATGTCAACACAGATGCAAACAACTGTTAAATGCTGCTTTCAAATGTCATCACTTGTCCATACTTAAGTTTCCCCCAGCATCATTGCAACGCTAGGTATATCAGTATATAAAAACTACATAAAAATTGGTAGAAATCTATATATGTAGATGTACATCTATAACTCAAAGGACTCAATTTGTAAATATGCAAAATCAACACTGCCTTTGTTCAGATTAGGAGCCCTGAGACTGCAAAAAGCTGTACTGGTTAAGTGCTTTATTACCAGGTTCACGTTTAAAAACAGGCAAAACTGTTTGTGAAAAGCAAAAGGTTACAAAGCACTCCAAAATATCCTCCCTTGCCTAGATGTGTATATGTTTTGTGTCCGAGGGCAAAAAGGCAAAGGCATTAGTGAAATAATTTGGAATCAATTTATAAAAGGAGGAATCAACAGGACAGAGAAATATAATTCTACAGCACTGCTGACGAAATCATTACACAAGGAAAGGCAATAGCACCGTTACTGGCTTCACAGCTATTCCACCTGCTGATTGAAGTTGTATGTTAGATAGATGTTCCAACAACCCGATCAAAGACATCATTAATAAAGGTTTTTGAATAAAGCCCTTTTAAAACACCTTCCAACTTCCAGAAGGTGTAGTTATAGACAATAAACAACACGTAGCCACTGTTAAATTAGTTCAGTAAGCAACAGCTTAAGTGCAGTGTCATGAGAATGTATTTTGTGTTTTAGGTTTATGCCACCTAATTTTCCAGGCTTTACTCCATATGAATGGATTATATCCTCCGTAAAACATTTCCCAAAGCCATTTCGGCTTTAAAACAAATGAAGTCATAAAACTGCGGGTCAGCAACTTCCTTTAAAGTTAGTTTCGAATACTTTTAAAGCATAAACTGTGTTTGGGGAAAAGAGGGAAAAAAACCTATTAGAAACTGGTTTGTCTGTGTCCACAGCCACACAGAGTTGTCGTATGTTAAAACAAATTTGAAGCTTTTTCCAATTTTGCTTCTTTTCTTTCTCAACAATAGACAAAAATACCGACTCTCCTCAAAGGCTAGACAGTACCCATCAAAGGGCACTGGATGAAGCGCAAGGTGACTCGGGAACAGAGCTATCAGCAACCTTCCTTGAATATGGGGCAAATGTTTTTCTTCCTTTGTTCTGAAAAGACAAACACACTTCCAGGCACTTTCTGCAGACTTTCAGTTCTTCTGGGTGAGTGGTCACATCTTTTGATTCCACACTGCACCTCATGTGAGCAGATTGCCCCCGCAAGATAACAGGTAGGCTCAGAGCCACATTAAGGGTTGTGAGATTTGATTTCATAGCTTTCTCCTGAATTTGCACAGATGGTGACTGCCTTTTGAACCACCTGAAAATGGCCATTTGAGTTGAATATTCAAAGCTGGCTTCACGTGACACCTGTCACAGCAGTTTGAAAGCACTGGCAAGGGAAATTGTTTACGATCAACCTAACTGTTCTGTGACTCACAGGTCATATATACTCAGGACAAGGCTACACGACTTGAATTTTGTGAACTCTTAAAGCACGGATGTTCTTCTCAGCCCACTGACAAGTGTTACTTATTTTTATTTTTAGGCTGAGAGAAAAGGCTGGTTTTTTGAATCTTGTCATCTTCAACAAGAAATGGATACCAGCATGCAGGAATACACTGCGCACCTGCTGTATTGTTTGCTACAAACTGCGTAGGCATTACACAACTTCATGGAAAGATTTATTTTATCTATCACCATCTAATCAGCATCCACCAGTGTTGCAGTAAACTTACTGTGCTCTGCCTGTTCATCAGAACACACACACTGTTGTAACCGCTAAATAGAGATAATTCATTTATTTACCATAATTTCTAAAGATATCTGTCATTTTCTGTTTTCTACTGGAGAAGAAAGAGTTTTCTAGATTTGTAGAAATCATTATAGTGCAATGAAGTATGGTCAGCTACAAATAATGTAATGCAGGGCTAATATCTTTTTAATTTTACTCTCTTTACCTCATATGGATTTAGAGGCGTATCCCTAAGCAAGTGCCAGGCCTGGGTGTCTACCTAGCTGCAGTAACCTTCAGTTCTGCTTTTGTAGCGAATACTTGAAACTGAATGATGCTTATTATTATTAAAGACAAATCTTTATACATTAAGTAAGGGTTGGTTGTAGTAGATGTAGCACTGGCTCCTGCCAGGTTGAACAATCACAAAACATTTTACCGTCCATGTTGTTTTGAATTCATTGAGACTAAAGTATGTGGAGCCAGATCATTAGCAAACCTGTAATTAAGTACAACTTCTGTTGGTAACTCAAAGCTACTAGGAGCTAAACAGGCACGTACATTTTATTATTTCCAGTCAGATAATGTTTGGATTGCACAAGAAAATTATAAAGTCCTAATACTATGCCACCTATCAGATCCTCAGTTAAAGGTTCTGTTTTCCAGTTCTGTACCAATGAATTCAGTCAGCTATGCAGAATAAGATCTTAGTGGTTTTACTTTAAATCTCAGATGAGAAAAGTATGTGGTGCCAGTGCAAAAATAATTTTTATAAAATCTGAACAGTTCAAATTGAAAAGAAGGCTGCTGATTCTTCTTTCAATGCCTGATGAATTTTAATGAGTTTCAACACATTATTCTCTTCAAGACTTCAATTTCAAATCGAATAGTTACATTACATGCCTTTACATGCTTATCGTTGCAGATATTTTAATAGGCTTGCTCACTTTCTTTTTTCTTGGTCCAATACAAATTTTCCCAAAGCAATGATTAGATGTATATTTCCCATCATGCTAAAAAATCATTTAGCCCACAGTGTTAGACATTAAGGAAGTTTTATTGCTGTAATGTCTTCATGCAGCTCATATCTTCCCGCTAACATTTGAATGAGCTTGCAACTTCAACCATTTGGGAATGGCACTCCACATAAACTATACACTATTTGGACCTTCTTCAGCCTTTCATTATCCCAGTGTTTTTAAGAAAGAGCCCAGGATTCCCATCTCCTATAAAAAGAAGGTGAAAGACTGGCTAGCTGTAGGCATGTCCACTACCTTAGTTTTGTTTTCACACTTTGTTCAGGACTAAGAGCATTTCCAACTAGACTTTGCTGGCAAATAGGTTTCTCATCTTGATGCATGTAAATTGCGAAATAGCAGTATTTTGAATCCAATCTCCCTATCATGTCTAACAGGAATTCTTTGCTAGAAATAGTAAATAAACTATATTATTCTTACCAGTTTTATGATCAGAAAACGTTCTTTTAAAATTGTGATGTAGAAACATATTATTCCTTACTTTGACAAGGCTAATAAATAGCAAGAGGACAAAGCCAGAAGAAATAAGCCACTTTCACAGGGACACTATTTTATACTTTTTTCCTTGGTGCCATGACATATAAACTACTCTATAACTCAAAAAAAGGAGCAGTATGTCTTAAAGGTTCCCTGACACATATCACTTTCCTTAGCAAAAGAAGCCTTTTTATGCACAAGTACTAATTCCGTAAGCTGAAACTTAAGGTGATCCTCTGAGTACAGCTACCATCCATTCCACATTTTGTAAGATAATGTTATTTTAAAGAAGCATATTCTAGCTATAAATGCATTATGATTTATCCAAAACTGTATTGAACTGATGCAACCTGACATCTTTACAGTCTATCAATAAGTGCTCTAATGTCAGGATGTAGAGAGATGAGCAAGAAAGAAGATCAGTAATCTTATTAATGGGTGCTAAGGTGCAGAGTTCTGTTCACTATAAGACTTTGAAATATTTGCAACCTTATGATGCTCATAAGAAATAAAAGCACCGGGACAATACTAAGATGAGCAAAAACTTATTTCCAGTGTAGCTAAAAAGAAATAAAAGAAGCTAAGGTACAAGTGGTAATAAAAACCAAAGTCATATGTTTCACTGTGTATGCAAAGAGCTTGCACTCATAGGAATTTTTTCAAAATCTACCACAGATTTAAAGAAGAGATGCTTTTCCCAGCCAGTTATTCACTAGAGTTAAATTAGTATAAATTGTACCAATGTAAGCGTCAGAACAAAGTCTGTGTACATTCACAATTTGCTGCTGGAGACAAATTGAAGAGAATCGCATATTTTATACAATTATGTACCTGAGTTGTGTTCATAAAACACATATATGCATCACCAAGCAGTGATTTTTACAATTAAAATTCAGTCCTTCCTATTTAAGAAAAAAGGGTCACATTTTAAGATAATCCATCTTACTATGAATAGTAATCAAATTTCATTGTTCTTGCCTCAAAGCTACCTGCATTTTAAGTTTGCAGCTGCCTGACACTTCTGCTGGAAGAATGCATACTCCATACAATAACAAAATATGCAAAATATTTAGACACAATAGGATGACAAAAGTCACAAAATACAATTCCTAGAGCGTGTTTCAAGAGTGCTCCATCTATGCATAAGAAATTA
The DNA here is from genome assembly GCF_000687285.1 of Phaethon lepturus. Lineage (NCBI taxonomy): Eukaryota > Metazoa > Chordata > Aves > Phaethontiformes > Phaethontidae > Phaethon > Phaethon lepturus. The sequence continues at coordinate 19,075 of NW_010514286.1, forward strand.
ATTAGCAGCATATCAGCAAACAGTGCTTATGAGTATGTATATATTCCATATTTATTGTAGTAATATTACTTATCACCAAGGGAAATTATACAGCGATGAACACCTGCTTTACATAGGAAGCCACTAAGATCTGCATTTATCTGTCTCAAGTTTCTTCTCATAAAAAAACTGTTTGAAGAGACAATACCTTAATCTCCATGTAAAAGAGCTTATTTAAATGTTTTTAGGAGATGCACAGAAGTTCCCTGGAAGTTACAGCCATAGAAAGAAGCCAAAGAACGGAACCAGAGAACCTTACTGATACTCAGTTTTATTCACTCGCAGCAAGTAAAGTTTAAAAGCAAACAAACTTCAATGCAAGAGTGTGATTCATTTTTCTTAACATCACTTTTTCCCTTTGGGGAAAGCCTTCTGAAATTAAGTCCTAGCAAAGCCTTAATGCTAGACAAAATTATTTTATTTGTCTTTATTAGTAAAAATTAGTGAAAGATCAGCATATTTTCTGTTCAAAATAGTAATTCTCTTTTCTTCCCCTTCTGTTTTTCAAGAAACATTGTCAGAGAAGATGAGAATAATTTTAAAATATGATAATTTTAAAACCGGGTCCACATCATTGCTTTAGGCTAACAATGTGTAATATAATTGGAAAAATCTAAAAACTACAGTAGTAGCAGAATAATAATAGACAATGACCAATGATCTTTTACTGCAGTAGCTTAATTTTTAATAACTTTTCATAACATCTCAAAAATGCATCTTTTTTATATATTTTCAGTATAGCTACAAACGGACTGTAACTCTGAGAAAAAAATCAGTTGTGAAATAGAAAAATAGCAAATACTTTTTACACAAAGAATTCAAAGAAAAGTCATAGCAAGCTAAGGCAGAACTAGACACCTTCTTGGATATAAAATACATTTAATTACTCATAACATATCCAAAAAGTGCACATTTCCCTCCTCTCTCCAGCAGCTCCTCTACTGCTAGCTAAACAGCAGGTTTTGTTAGTTTTGTTAGAAGTCATCCCATCAAACAATCGAAAAGCACATGCTAAATTTATGCTCTACAAACTAATACTGAATAAAGTCTACTTCTTTGTCTAGCCACTCTGGCAAATTATATTCCTTTGCAAAGTATTGATTTTAGTCATTCAAGAAAAGATACTGTAGGTGTTTCAGATTATTAGCAGGGGTGGTTGGAGTTGGGGTCTTGGGGTGGGGCGGGGGTGAGGTTGGCAGTGAGTCTCTCTTCCTGTTCAGTGGTTTATAAAATTGCCGTAAAGGGGCAATATGGTGTTTTCTTCCAGATGTCAAAGTGCGAAAGTTACAAATACTTTCAAATTGTCTACGTTTTACATCTTACATATATTTAGAAGCTGCACAGCTGCCAGAAGCTTATCACCTGATAAATCACGTACGTGTACATTGCCAGTAGATTCCTTTAATTGTTTAGTTCTTTCATTGAACACATGACAAAAAGAGAAAGAAACCACTTCCAAAATGTAGACATTTTCCAGAACATGGGCTTAAAACAAAGTCATGTAAGATCAGGGAGCCAGGGCATCTCAACTAAGTTGAAATCCGTACAGCATCCGTCACCCACTCTGCACAAAATACAGGTTTGCCCTCAGCTCCTGTAATCATTAAAAATGCTGCTGCCAGTTTTCAGTTATTAAAACTATGATATATTTGGTGTTGCTTCTTCACATTGCAACTCCCCGGTCACTGTAATCTGTACACAGATCCCGTTAAAGGGAGAGGCATAATTCTAGAGTGACAATCAAAGAAAATATCCATGTCAAAAGTACCAGGAAATGTCCATATGTTAGAATAATTCTGTCTCTGGTAGCCAACCAAATCTGGAATGGAGATTGATGGGGAAAACAAAATCAGTCTGCCACATTTCAAAGCTGGTACATGATGGCTTTTAAAAAAAAATGCAATAATATTTAAAAACTAGCCGATTAACATGGATGTAGGGTTTTTTTTTAAAACAAGAAAGTAGGAATCAAACTAAAGATTTTTGTATCATTTAAAATAGGTGGATATTCAATTAAACAATGACTTTTTTAGTGCTTACAGAATATTCAAAACAGTAAGACTATATTACTAATTATTATGTCACCAAAATAGGAAATCAATGAAGACTTGAGAGAAGGGTGAGAGGAGGCGATACAGCCTTCCTAGGCACTATAGAAAGTAAAAACAAAGAGGAGAGGGGGAAACAAAAGAGAATGTATATTGCATTCTAGTATGTGTTTGAAGCAATCATATACAAAAAAGAACAAATACAAATGGAGTTGCACTCCTTACAAGAGGAACAAATGTGTAGAAAAGAAGCAGTAGTACGTTGCTATAGCAATTAAAATGTAAATATTCATTAATGTTTTATTTTTGTTTGAATTAAAGCCCTCTTAAGACATCTATGTCAAATTGATGATAACATTTCAGAGCTTGATTAAATCATAATTCTATTTTTTGTAGATATAATAAGCATAGACACAATTAAAGTTTTCCCTTTTTTTAATTTTTGATAACGTTTTCTGGTGCAGATATTAAAATCCCAGTTGAGGGGCTCATAGTATTATCCTAAAGGTTAAAGAAAAAATGAATCTTAGATATATATTCATGGCTTCTGCTTGCTACATATAGTTTAGAAACTGTTCAATCTCCCTGTACCTAGTAACTAGGTGGATCAGTAGCAATATACAACCAATTTATAAACTAACGACCAAGACTGTCCAGGCACCTGATGCATTTGCATGAAACATAATACTTAAGGAAACAGCAGTGCTATCTTTTAGTGAAGGAAAATGGCGAGTTATGATGAAAATAGAGAACGCTACCGTATTCTCATGATCTTAGTGTGCTTATATCCCTGAAACTAAAACAGGTGTTTCCACAGACTAACACAAAAGTTCAATCTCTGCAAAAGTAGACAAGTAGTAATGCCCTCCTCCACACACACGCTTTTGAAGACGCAGAGCCCCTACTTTTAATGTTTCACAAAGACAGTGTGTAAATTCAAATCCTGTCCTTTTTTTTTTTTTTTTAAACTGTCACACTCAGTATTTTAACTGTGTCTCCATTTTCTAAGCCCTGAAAGATGCTTCCGATTCCTTTCTTGTAGAAGCACGGCATAACCGCATCTCCTAAACGAGAGGGATCTCTGTAGGAACAGCAGCTGGAGTTAAGGCAGTTTTTCAACAGCGGTAATGCCTCCTACATATTGAAACAGTAATACCAAATATTAATCACTGTTAACATATAAGCTAGCAGGCTCATCATTTTCCCAGCAATACCCCACGCTGTTCGCAGGTGCTCATCCTGCTGAGGAGAGGTTAAGTGGATACTGCTGCTTCACTGAGGCAGGTGGATTGTTCCCTCTGTTGCCTGAAAGGGAGTAGGAGTGGCTCCCTAGGGAGCAACAGGATTTTAAGATTAGAACAAACCATTCCTAGCAGGGAAGCGTAGGTACAGTCTGGCCCGGGGAAAGTCTTCCGATGCATTCCGTTGATAATCTGTTAATCGTGACTAACCTCTAGGAAGAGGTTTTACGCTGCAAACTTTGCTTGTTTTGCTTTTAAGTCTGCTCACGCAGACTATTAGGTAATAGCCATTGGAAAAATAAGTACATTTCACTAAAGACCAATTGCAAAAACACGTTTACAGAAGGAAATATTAACATCTAGACCTTCAGGCTTCCCAGGTAAATATATGTATGTATTTTCAGCTGCTCTGCGTTTGAAAAATAACTAGGCCCATAAATACTATTACTGATAGAATTACTTATCATCCCTAAGCCCTAACAATGTATTACGGCAGCATGGAAAACAAAATGTGTGAACAACAATAGGAGGAAGGGTCTCCAGCTATGACTTTATTGGTGTCAGCAGGTACGACTGCACATTGGTAGGCATAAAACTGGGCCTTTTTCTAATTAGCTTGGTAGCAAAGACTGAGAAAATGCCACAGCACAGGGTATGGCATACCACCATAGCAAGGATGCTCAGTATTTAAGGACAGCTGAAATCCTGTGCTGTAGCCTACACGGCATGTATTAACTAGCACCAGGTCAGGTTGAATACGACCACACATGCTACAACAGCATATTAAGTGTATGTAGATACATCTATAGTTGCAAACATATCGGAAAAAGTGGGAGAAAACAGTTAAGTAGCAAGTCTTGTGACATCCACTAAGACACTGAACAGATAAATATAATATATGTATCACTTTATTGCACATACTATTGCAAATATATCTCTGGCACACTTTACTAAATATCATATCAAGTATGCAAAATGAAAATAGCCTTCTTAAAATGGTGTAGAGTTACAGACAGCAACGCTACCAGTAAAGGTATTATAATCATTGAATTTTTATGGTTTTGTTCATTCAGAAAGGCCAGTGTAGTGTACATGTTTAGGGAGAGACAACCAGATTATTTCTATAGGCCAATAAATCATATGCTTTATAAAAGCATAATATGAAGGAACTATTTTTACAATTCAAGCCCTCACATCTGCTAAGTTTCTTTTAAACTTTTGTAGTGTTACTTTTTTGCCATTCACCTGTTTTGCATAAACAGTATACAAGACAGCACTGTACAATAAATGCTCAATAGCTCCTGGCCTTGAGCAGCTTATTCGCCTAATTGTGCATCCCTTGTGGATTTTTCGTAATACTTTACAGATCTAATTTAAATACTTTTACAGATTCATCAAATACATTCTCTGAGGCACATTTATTCAGCTTACTTTAAAAACTTCTAATGAATTCTCTCAATATTTAATTCTATATTCAGCATCATGATTTGAATTAAATATTATTGAACAAGGTGTTCATTACTGGATATGAATTATAATCAGAGCAGTAGTAACCTTTACTATAACTGTTTTATCCTCTTTTCTTGGAAGCTTTATTTCCTATCTCTGTAAAGACCTTCATCTGAAAATCTGCCTTAAATATAAGGGAGAAATTAAGCTTTATCAGTCCCAAATGTACAGAGGCTAGAACTAAACTATGAGATCTTTTCTTGAAAAGCTAAATATATCCCCACACTATTGTGCCACCAATCAGCAGCACAGAGGTGGTTAATTTACTACCAGCAATACAATATATGCTAATAGTATGATGGGACCTAGATTTTCAAGGTACCGCATATTAATTTCAAGAAAGATTGTTCTGCTTGTGTATTTGTCAGCAACTTTGAACAGAGAAATCAGTTGCTGGAAAGATCACAAAGAACATCCTCTTAGAATCCATTTCTAAATTCATGAAGGACAAGAAGATAACTGGAAACAGCCAACATGCATTCAACCAAAGGCATGTCACACATGACCAACTTGACTGACTTCTATGGTGAAATGATTGGTTATATGGACGGCAGGAGACCCGCCTAAGTAATATGCCTTGACTTTAGTGAAACTTTTGAGGCTGTGGCAGCAGCATTCTCATTTGGTAGTCGAGACATTGTGAATGGGAGGAAGAGAGAGTTAGATGCATTGAAAAACCGCTAGACTGCCAGGGTTTGCACTGGTTGGCAGCCAGCAGAAAGTAGGGCATTGCAGCAGTTGATCCTGATAGGGGCATTATTGTCCAGGATCCTTATAAATGACCGGGATGATAAAGTGCGCATTGAATAAATTTCCAAATGGTACCAAATTAGGGAAAGTGAATATCTAGCAGAAGAACTTAAATTCACAGGGCTTCATAGGAACTGAGCTAACAGAAACCTCATAAAATTCTGCAAGAAGTGAATGTCTCTGCATCTGTGACAAAATAGCCTCGTGTATCAGCACAGGCCGTGAAGCGAGAGACTAAGTAGCAGTCCTGGAAAATAAAAAACAAAACCCAACAAACACCATAATCAAACAAAAAAGAAATCATGGCCAGCAGATGCCAGCAGAGTGAGACAAGTTATTAACCTCCTCTACTCCATGCTGGTGAAATGACACACAAAATACTATGTCCAGATTTGGACCCCACTGTTCAGGAGGGATGTGGAGAAGGCAGAGGAGTTAGGCGCTTAGAGCACATGACTTCTGAAGGGACAGGGAGGGAGAAGGAACTCACCTTGCTCAGTCAGGTGAACAAGAGGCTAAGGGACAACCTATTTCCTACAAACATGTGAAGGATGTATACAAAGACGATGAAGCTAGACTCTTTATAGTAGCGACAGAAAATAAAGGACAACACCCACAGCAAGCTTGAAGATTCATAAAGGAAATTACGAAAGTTGTCTTCTATGACATAATGACTCTTTACTAGGAGGGTGTCATAGTGTTGGAGATTGTGGAATCTCCAACTCTTAAAGAATTTATAGGCTTGATTAGACAAAGCCTATTGAATAAATAGCTAATCTGGCCTAATGTGTGGAATAGTTCTACTCCCAGTATGAGTCTGGACAGAATGACCTGCATTCATGGATCTCTTACAACCAATGTTTCTAAGATACTCTGAAATAACTGAAAAAAAATCCCAAACAAAAATCACATTGACAATCTTGCCCCTGCAAATTTTAGAATCCCAGAAATATACAGTGCAACAATACAAAAGCGATGTATGTTAGTACACGGGGCGTTCATCCTTTTGGCTAGGTTCATAACTCAAATGCTAACACAACTATGTCATCGATCGTAACCAGCAGCAGATCTCTGCATATGGTAACCTTCAGACATATGCATGTGTGTGCTGTCCACCTAGAATGGTACACAAATACAAGCAATTTTATCTGACATTCATACAAGATACCTCTCATTTGCACTACAGTACAGAAAAGGAATAGCAGATACAGGAAGTGCACCTAAGAAACACAAAACACCCCAGTAAGCTATTTTAAGCTGCACACAATCTTATTCATGCTGATGTCCAATTTAAAGATTATGGTGCATCTTCTATTTCTTGCAGGCAATGAAAGATATTTTTCATATGTCCAACCCACAACAATCTACAGAAAACCTCTTGTATAAATACTGTACTGCCTCTTGTTTGATTTTTGTTCAGTTACTCAGACAAGGTTAATAGTCCCAAACACTTTTATGTCATCTGGCTAATGTGAAACTTAACTGACAAACCGTACACAGTTTGCAGCAAGATTTAGAAACTGCTGTACTAAAACCTTCTGCCTTGAAGTTACCCACCTTTAAGAGCCTCCAAATAAATGCTGGTATGCCAGGTACAGGGGCATTACACAGAAATTGCACCCTTTGGCTAACTTCTAGATGGTAGAAATTACAATTTTATTGCAGATTAAAACGTAATAATTGTGGCCTAATTTGAGCTTTATAAGAAGGCTGACACCACATCCTCACACCCCCAGCTACCCAGAGCAAGCACCGCCCCCCCAACAGACCACTCACACTGGAAATATCGATGAAGTCAAAAAAAGTTACTTTCATCACTTTTTCATTCCAAAACTTAACTTTTAAAAACTTACTAGAGAATTATTAGAGTAGCACTTTATCTTTTCAAATTAACCTACAGCTGAAAAAGCAACAGCCGGAGCTACAGAGAATAAAATCCTGTTTATCCTCCAAATAGAAGTAGCACAGACAACACCGACATTCAATTATTATGCTGATGAGAGGCACAACAGCTACTTGCAAAAAGAAAATTCATTGCAGTGCCCTACTGGTACAGCTTAGCCATAATTTGAAGGCTGAACTTTCAGAAGCAACGTGACTGGCTTGTACCACTTCTATTTAGGTCACTTGGTCTACAAATTTATAGCAACATGCTAGATTTAAAAAGGGTTCATTTTTAATTACTTTTAAACTTATATTATTTTTAGTTCTTAATCTAACTCAAGACATTACCTGCAACTCCCCAGAAAACACTTTTTTTTTTTTTTCTTTAAAGCAAAGAATAATGACTTTGTGAAGATGCATGAAGTTTGTCTTGGAAAATAAAGACTGAAAAAGCACAAGCAGAAAAGCTTGGCAGGCCAGGATCTGAGGTGAAAGGCCCTTGCATTGCCTGCACATGTGTATAACTGACATTACATTTAAATTAACTTTTTATTTAAAAAAAAAAAAACACAAAAAACCTATTTTACACACAAGACAGGTTTGTTTTTAAACACCTAATTCAAGAACTTGATTCTTAGTTTATTCACTGAAACTTTTGACCACACAACTTTAGAAACAGTTAGTCATACGGACACCAATTTCAAATTCTTCAAAACTTAATTTCATTTTAATATTGACATATATGAAGAGGAAAAATAGTTTTGTTCCATTTTTGAGTTATGTATGATCTTATACAATAACTCAATTCCAAAAATGTCATTGCCTTAATTGCAAACAATTACTCCTTTTCTAAGATATTTCGGTACATGTCCAAAAGCTGTATTTTATGCTTTTAAGATGCAAAAGATTCATGGGGGAAAAACATAGTCACTAAGACATAGTAATTTTTCATAGTCTGTACACTGCAAAACTAAAGAGTCATAGCTAACAAACCTCTGAAGCTAGAAACCACAGATCTTGTGTGCCATACTGCTAAAAAAGCTAATCTCGCCTAAAAACTGAGATCCTGTGTTGAATCTCAGGGAAATTTGATGGAAATGTTTCAACCAAATGGAGAATGGGAATGTGGAATCTATGATACGGAAAAGAGTAATCTAATTCCAGTAACTAGGTTTTTCATTTGTTTGCTTGTTTTTGACAAAGATTAACAGCAAAAATGAAGACTATGCTCACCTCAGTACCAGTCCAGATTACATCCCAAGTGAGTATCCTAGCATTGGGTAATTCAGAAGTAGCTGAGACGGCATGCTTAGTGCTCTTTGTCTTTCACGCATTTGAAAGGACTTAGCTTTTGACAAAGTACAAAACTTCTTTTCCTTTCTTTCTTTTGTGGGAATGGAAGGAGATAAGCAGGTTTTAAATCACAGAAGGCATTTCCTGCTCAAGTCTCTCCTGGGAATAGCGCAAAAACTTACGTTCTTTGTACAAAAGTCTGTAACATGAGCTGGAAGGGTGCAGTGCTGTTCTGAACAGTTGCATCAGGAAAGAAGAATAAAATAAAAGCTAAAACATAAAATAAAAATAATATATTGTTGTTATAACTTCTGTTAGAAAACATAATTAGTAAACCCTCTTAGTTTTCAGTTTGGAACAAAATTCTACCTGTAACTTTGCTATGACAAATAAGCAGCATTAGGAAAAACTAATCATATGAATAAGGTCATAACTAAATTTTCTTTCTGTGCCTACAAAATTGAGTTCACAGGTAGAACTATAGTGATAGCTCTACACAATCCTTTCTTCATGTTAGCATTATGGTATCAACATGCTATAACAGTAATGTTCTGCATTCACAGAGTTTGATTTTCCCTATGTCCAGCTGTACAAACTTAACCTGTACAGAAACACACTGTTTCCTCATAAAGCAAATGAGTAAACAACTTCCAGTCTTGTGAAGAAATGAGAAATTATCCTATCAGTGGTCTGTATAATTACATCCTTCAAGTGAAAATTTTTGAAAAATAATCTTTTTATAATCATCCTGATTCTTCCTTTGACTTTGACAGCTGACGATTCTTCATTTAGTTTCCACTGCACCATAAGTGCTGCATTTTTTAAACACTATAATAGAGAAATACCAAGCAAAAATATTAACCATTATTACTCATAACTGAGTTGCAGCTATCATTCTATGTATTCTATGATATCAAATCATTGTAGTAACATGAGCTGCAACATGCTGTTTTAAATTAACACACTTTGCTCTTAAGGTCAAAATAATTATAAACTTCACCTTACACCGTGACAATGCAACATTACACACAGTGAAATTCTTTCTAAAACAGAGCTCCACGGAGAACACTACTTTGGTAGAAACAAAAATGATCGGTCTTCTTAAACATCTACTATCCTTCTAATGAGCTCAAGCAAAAGCTTACTGTCAGGCACTACAGCTCACACACGCTCATTTACTTCAGCTATTTCCCACTAATAACTAAGTTTGAAAATGAGTCAAACAGAAATGGAAAGCTGAACAATTAAGATTCTCCCCATAAGCCCATCTCTATCATTTTATTAAAGGCAACTGGGAAAACCCATACTGAATAACTAATTCAAAATTATATTTGTAGAAAACAAATTAATGTAATAATTTTCTTTCTGAAATTAATTTAAATCTCTGTGGATGCTCCAGCAAATTTACTCTTTACTATGAATACAAAAAGTTATGAAAAGCCTTACTACGCTGCTTTAGGCGCAGATTCATTGCCTCTTTGTTGACTGTAATGGCTATTCCCATCCAGCAGACTTGCTTTAAAGCAAATACATTTTTGCTCCTACATTTATATCAAATTCTGAATATTGCTCTGCTGCCTTGCTAGACTACAAAATGAGATCATTTCTAAGCCTAATTAATGAGCACGAGTAAATAATTTATGAAGTTCTGGTCTTGTGTCTTTTACAATCTTTTTCTAATTTTCTGCGTTCACATGGTTGGTTTCTTACGTTTTCTACTTTATGTTACATTTTTCAGGAGTAAATTTTTCCAACTGCTTCCAAGATGTAAAAGAAGATATATTAGTTTCAGCAATAAATAAAACAAGTTGCCAAAGATATTATCCATTACAGAATCTGTACACAGAACATATTCTATGGAATGAATATTTAGTCACAAAGTAGTCTTCAGCTTGCTTCTGTACCTGCTTCTGCCTTACTGGAAGGCACTAGTCAGGATGCTGTTTCCTGCTTATGCACATTTCTTAACTACCAATAGGTTTTTGGGTTGTATTTTTTTTAAACAAAGTACCGATTTAACATTTTTTGGCATAAGAATTAATGTCCTATACATACTAGCAGTCACTAAGTTATTTCTGATTTCTGTTTTTGCAAAATTTCATATTGAAATGTCTCTGTATTGCTATATAAATTGCATTGAAAGTACTTAAATTGTTTTCTATTAGCAAAAAGATACTGTGACTTCTGTAGAGAAGGGGATTCACTTGCTTTCTGCAATCCTATCTCTGAAGCAAAATACAGAATTTAAAGTATTTTCTTCCTATGCTTGGGCAAGGAGAGGAAATAATTTTTTTTCCTCTAGTTACTCTTCCAAGTCCTGCATGGCTGATTAATTATGAGACCTGAGAGTACTTAGTGCTTTACAAGAAGGAGGATTATTCTACAGATATTAGTCTACATGCAGCCATATATCACTAACATATATTCCAATTATTTAATCCAGGCAACACTGAGAGCTGTTTAACTTCTAACCTGATGTTTACTTAAAACATCTGTAACCTACTGTGTCTTGAACCTACATCTCTAGATTCTTAAAAAAAACCTTCTAAACAATAAGTTGCAAAACTCAACTCTTCTGTGTAACCTACTGTGTGTTGTGCTATGTGTTTCAAAGGCTATCATCTGTTGAAGGGAATGAGCTGCTAAAAAAAACCCTCTTAAATTGATGGAAGAAAGACTCAGATGACAAAAATAAGAATCAGCCAATACACATGAAGCAAAAGTATATAAAGAGACTGAAGTTACCAAAAAAATATAGATTTGTTATCCGCCAACATTCAAGTTTACATTAGTAAATACTATTTTTTAGTGTCAACACAAGTTTTCATTAATTCCTCTTGAATTATTAGGTAATGTACTGTAACCATCAGAACAGGAACATGCATCTTTCTTCACAAGACTGGGGATTTATCTTCAGCAGTGAAAAAGAACTTCCCAAATCATTAAAATTACCCCAATATAATTCTGTATAAATCTGATATAAAACAGCTAGTGTTGAAGACAGGTGCAGATTTTCTATCATTACACTGAATCTTCTAAACAGATCAGACTTATAAAATGGGTCTAAATCTAAACTACTGTCTCAGATTATAGGCTCAATTTGAATAGTCAAATGCAGCATGGAAAGAAATCAGCAGTTACATGATTGATCCGAACACTAACAATTCTGCTAGTATTTAAGTTTATACGTAAAGTTTGTTTCAAGTTTGCTTAAAGGTGATAAAGTCTGATTATTTTGTTAATATTAACAGTAGCAATTTTTAAAATTACTCAAGCCAAGCCTACATGCTGATCTTCATTCAGTTGGAAAGACTGATAAGATAAAAATAGAAGGTTCAAATAAGAAATAATCACCTTTTGAAGACAGAGAGCTGTCTCTTTGAGGTGCACGAGGATTACTTCAGCTCGTAAGCATTTGAACGGTGATAAAGGTGAAAAACAATAACGATACCCAAACTGTGCCCTCTGAGATACTTCTATTCATTAGACTCCTGGGGGTATCTAAGAAGAAGTAATATTTCTGATAGTAAACACTTTTTAAATTACTGCTAAATATGAAATACAACAGTGCGCAATGCTGCTTTTAGCTATTAGGTGCTTATTAATATCGGATAAAAAGTGTTTGAAGAAAAAGGCAGAGGAGAGTTAAACTTTAGAAACTTGCAGATGAAGCCAGGCTGCGACCTATTTTTATTCAGGTCAATATCTGTTTGTCTACAAGCTTGCTTGTTTGTGGTTTTTTTTGATCCTTTCCCAGTGGAGAATACTAAGCCTACCTCATGAATCAGAATTAACCATATCAATTTCTACTGCCGTTAAGCTGATTACCTTGCACTACTTTATTAGGTAATAATTCAGAAAACTATTCCTCTTTCCCCCATTCTCAGGCTTCAATAAATGGAATAATTTTGAGTAAAGTATCTTGACTGTTCTTAGATAGGCACCCATTAGTACAATTGTGTGGTTTAATCTATGCAGAGATTAAAAAGGGAAAGAAATTAAAAGAAAAAAATAGTGAAAGTATTATTATTCGAATTATTTTAAAAGTTTGCTAACACTGTTTTTCACACTGTATTGATTTAGCCTTAGGAAGAATCAAGAGTGTAGATAAAGACTTCAACTTATTCTTGCTGACTCATGACATGACTTGTAGAAGCTCTGCATTTGATGACATAATGATTAACCACAAATTTGCCTCATTGTATCTCCTATGTGTGAAGCTCATACTGTATGGTACTGCACTGTATGTTCCTCTCCTCACTACACATCTCAGAGACACTGCAAATGACATGGCAAACAGACAATGAGAATGTCCTTTTAACCACGAGTTAGACAAAGCGCTTTGTATAAATTTAGAATGGACTTTAGCAGTCCATTACAATCTGAAGTTTGAAAGCCTGATTAATTCTGTACATAAAAATTGATTACTTACTGATAAGATGAAAATATAAGGGTTAGCCAAATTGTATGAGATTTTCCTGATATAATCACAATTCACATCCATGCAAATTTCTGAGATTTTATAGAAAATACATACAGGCATTCAAGAGGTGATTTTATTTGCCCTAATGTACAACATTAAAAGGTTCTTATTGAGTTAATCTACAAAAAGATTTTCTGTTGTTCTGCTTTCTACTACGAGTAGCCTCTGGTTTTCTGCTTGCCCTCTGTAAGTCCAGCAGAGAGTCACCAAGGTGATTAGGTGGCTGGAGCACAACATGTAGGGAGAGGCTGAGAGAACTGGGTTCATTCAGCCTTAGGGAAAG
>NW_010514286.1:32635-62573 GCF_000687285.1 Phaethon lepturus
TTGAACTACCCAAGAGGACAATATAAAAACCAGCAAGACTCACAGCGAAGTGCACTATGGAAAGGGCATATAGCCCACATGTACGGAATCTATTTTTTTTTCCACCAGTGTACAACTAGAAGGTACATATTTTAACTTGGTATTGAGTAGTATGCACTGTGATCAGGTTTTGTGTCTGTAAGGGAAGGCTTCTAATTCCTTAGCATGAGCACTAGACCTCAGACAGACAAAAGACATGTGCAGTCCCCTCACTTCATATGCCGTTTTTCTATTATTTTTCTCTATTAACTGGGCAAAGGGAGAAAACCAGAAATTTCTTTCTTTTCTACCTCAATGTCAAGTAGCAGTAAATAAAAAATAACAGGCATTAGCTTTTTAACCAGAAAAAGTAGCTACCCAGCACTCCTACCATGTCAGCTGTTACACTGAGGCTTTTCTTTGTCATGTCCTTTCAGATATTTCTACATATTTCTTCCGACATTGGATTTATACAGTGCTAGCACACACAGACTTCATGGTATGAAATAAATCCCATAAGCAATAGCAGAACAATAAAGATTTTTGTTCAGAGACCCTAAAGCCTAAACAGAGAACAGCAAAGAAAATTGCCTTTGCTTTTCTATCACTCATCTCATTTATTCTAGGAACAAAACCCAGTGCATTGTAAGGTCAACCCTTAAGCAGACAACTCCAGTTGGTGGGAACAGGAAAAAAAATACACCTTATTTACCTCTTTAAAAAAAACCCTGCACACACTAGGAAAGGGGAGAGCTTGACGGCTTGCTACAGCAACCACAAGGCTTCAGTATGGCTCTCAATGCATAAGCTTGATATTATGAAGTTGTATATATGAGCTTAATTTTTGCACATGACAATCCACAGTAAGGTCAGAAGAACTTCTCTAAATGGCAAATCAATGCTCTGCCAGCACAGCTGGCTGTCACAGCCGCCTTCTTCCCTTTTTATTCAACAGCTCTAAGACCCATTAAGCTCAAATTTCTTGAAAATGCCACAGCAGAAAGCAAAAGCAGCTATATCACGAAAAAAAAAAAATCTCTATAATATTGCCTTCTGAAATCTGTCCCAGTAAGATCAGGTTCACTCCACACCCAGACTGACTGATTCCCTTCACAGACTTCAGTAGGGAAACAAGTGATTAATTTGATTTCAGCGGTTTAATACTACAGGAACTACCAGCAAGCCAAACCTTTGCTATTTAGCCAGAGCAACAAAATTAGCAGACATTAGAAATTGTTAGAAATGCAAGCAAGCATATTCATTATGTCAGTAAAATCTTTTAGTAAGAATGCAATGTTCTTCATGTTACACTCGGCACTATATATATATTCATTTTTGCAGAAAACGTTTTTTCACTTGTATAACAGTTTTCAGAACAGACAATTATTTAACTAAATGCAACAATGCATTCTGAAAGCATTCAGAATATTTTATCTGAGAAAAGATAATATTTTTTCAATATTATTTTATGCATGACATTCTTCAGGGATGAAGCTCTGTATTAAACAGAGCTGCCTTTCTTATGTGTTATGTATGAACAGAGTACAATAAAAAAAATTTAACCTTTGAGGATTAGATGCTCCAAAAAATGTTCTCTTGCCTTACAGTGCACTTCAGGAGGGGGGAAGACCACCAGACAGTTAACCCATTGGAATTTGTGATTTGGCAGAACACGCTTTTGGCAGAACTTCACTTTCACGTATGAAGTCTCATTATCCGTTTTTGCACAACAGTTTTACAACAGTTTCTTAGACCCTGGATTAGATGTCCAAAGGCCTCTTTCTGTGAGCAGCAAGCTCTATTACACCTACATGAACAGATTAACCCATCTGAATACATGCTTTACGTTGCTTATTAGACTTGTGCACAGCAAACCTCCCCATCTCACACAAACACCCCTCTATACCTATTACTGACAACCTAAATAGCTCACAAAGGCTTTGTAAAATTTTAATTAAGGTAAATGAACAGACTTATAATAACAGTTTATTTTAGCATGTCAGAATTCTGCACTTAAGCAGTATGACTTGTACAATTTACGCATGTTTAGCCCAGCCTACAAGGCAGCATCTCAGTATCTAACTTAGTGGACACACCACTGGAAAGTGAAAACACTTGCTGCACAACAGTGGAGACAAAATTAAAATACCATTCAAACTACAAAGTTGAAAATACCTTAAAAGACATTAGTCTAAGATTATTACATACTAAAACGTTAATAGAGCTTACTGACAAGATTTAAACACCATTTTCAACCAGAACAGGTTTACTGCTGAGAAAGACGTGAGGTCGTTTTACGATTCTAGACCACTGCGTGGATTGTACGTACAACTTCACGGACCTTTCCTCCTCTCAAAGTAACCAGCACTACTCTTTGATGACACAAATTAAATATATTACACTTACAAGACATATGAAGTTGTTGGTTAAAAGTATAAACCTAATATGAGATAAAGTCCTACCTGAATACTTTGATATATTACACAGACTTTAGGACACACTTTTTGCATATTTTTTGCTCTGAGACTCAGCTGGGGGTAGGGAGTTTGTTTCCTTCAAGTGAAAGCTGCAGCAATAACGGATAAATAATATAATGGTACTTATAAAGTTGGGTTGGTTACACATTTATTTTCAAATGAAAAAATATGGATTTAGAGAGGTTTTAATTTGAACTGCTTGTAGGATGGAATTTCACAATGCCACAAGACATTAAAAGGAGCCTCTGATATTTTGCTCACAGATTTAGTAGTGGTCTTTTAGTTTAAAGAGCCAACACTAAAAATCTGCATCAATTTTTATTAACTAATGAAAGAGTTAGCAACAAAGGAATATTTTCCATAACTGAAAGCTTTCAGGATTAATACTCATTTTTGATTTAGAGGCTTCAAATCATAGCAATCAAATATATAAATAATTTTTTAAACAGCTAAAAGTCATTAGTTTACTAATTTTGAAAACATTGGAAAAACATGTAGTGCTACATTAAAATGTGTCCTAAATATTTTATTCCATATGATAATCAGATAATTGGATTCAG
Source organism: Phaethon lepturus (assembly GCF_000687285.1). Classification (NCBI taxonomy): domain Eukaryota; kingdom Metazoa; phylum Chordata; class Aves; order Phaethontiformes; family Phaethontidae; genus Phaethon; species Phaethon lepturus. The sequence goes on from NW_010514286.1 coordinate 35,691, forward strand.
GACCTCCATCTCTGGAACAAAAAACTGTCATTTGCAAAATGTTTAACTGTTTTGATGGGAATTGGAACCAATTAAAAAAGCTATATGAATTCTTTGTACATAATTCAAGAACCAAAGAGGTGAAAATGTTAAGAAATTGATAAGGAAAGCAGCGATTACTACGGATAACAGCCTACAGCTTACAGTGTAGTGGCCTTAGAATAAGTCTAAATGAAATTCCTAAGTACTCTGTCCTTTTAGAAATAGCTTGTAGGACTGCGGTTTTGGAGTCCAAAGTGTAAATCACCAAACAGCTGACGGTGGTATGCAGCCAATTCTACCTGCTCACATAAAGGAAGAGATATTCAACTATAACAGGACAAATTAATTTGAAATAAAATAGAACCAGAAAACAATCCCATGTCTGGCACTTGCTCTATTAAAACCCTCAGAATAAACTCCAAGCATAGTGAAAAGTGCATTTCAGCCACGAGGGAGAGCTTGAACACCTTTTGCGTGAGGAAGGTTCAGGAGGGTCACAAAAAAACCGGTGTTCGGAACAGACAATCAAAAATCTAATATTCCCTTCCTCCTCTCAGCAGCTGAACCTCTTTGTGAAGAAATCCGAAACTTCGTATGGGGAAAATTAAACAGCGGTGCTCATCTAGATTTCTTTTTAATGTTTTCCAGAGGAGAGGAGAGCGAGGCAGGAGCCAAAAGGTGCAACATGCTAGCCATGACATTATGCAGGCTTGAGAGCAAGTAATTGCTTTTCCATCTTTTTTTTTTTTTTTAATATAGTTTACTGTTTTAGACACTTATCTCATGGTCTGTAAGGCAACTGATATATCAAGCAAGCAATTCAGGGTTTATAAGAGATGCACTCAATTAAAAACTAAAATATTTAGAAAAACTATGATGAATGTAATAAAAATATTAAAAAGAAGTACGGAATAATGGAAGCGCTACATTAAAATTGTTCTCAATTAAAAATCAATATTGTGCAATGCATGCCTTTCCTGTCCCTATTCTAATGCAAAAATAACACCTTATGAAGAATTATTGATTGAATTCTTAAGAAAATTTAACATGATTTGTCAAGTTACACTAAATTTGGTGAGTCTCACTACAGAACGACAAATGACAATACAAAATGATGTATAGAAGAAAAAGAAAAATCTACCTGTAAATTAAAGTTGCTTTCTGTAATACCAAAATACACTGTGGTTAGGAATGTACACATACAGAAAAAATACTAATTATCAAATGCTAAGGAAATGAAAGAATAAAGAGAAAATGAAAGACCATAGCTAAGTACCTTGCAACTTCCACACTGCCAAACATGTCTGGGAGTTAAAGATGTCTAACAGTTGAGCACATTCAACTAATTACCAAAAATATTAACTGTATCAAGAGCTGAGGAGAAAAGACATTAAGTTTAAACTTATTTAAATACCGTTTATGTAGGAAATTATATGTGTAGACTTAACATAGTGTACAAAGTTTATTTGTTGTATTTTCTATTGAGATATACTTATCATTGGTGAAGTGGAGAAGCAATATTTTCTGTTAGCTTTTTCGACTTTTGTTTCCCCTTGAATTTAGTGATATTTGACCTATCCTTCTACAGTGCTAGCCTTACAGAGAAAAACTTAAACTGCAATAACAGCCAGTGAACTTAATTACAGTACCAGTGGAAGATGAAGGGAGGTTACAATTTGATTAACTATGGTTAGATCTACCCTTAGAACTGGGAAAGAAAAACCCAAAACTTTCCATTCTCTTGAGCTACCGGAGAATACTATAGTATCTTTAGTCATTTAGATATGGCTTTACAGTTTGTTCTTCTTTTTTCCTATTACAAATGTCATCACCAAATGACAGAACTAAACACAAACAGAAAATCTGAGCAGAAGGGATTATAAAAAGTCAATCTGGTAACCTACATCCCTTCTAAAGGCAGATACTATCTAACTAGAAGGCAAGTACTATCTAACCTTTCTGAAAACACCTTGTTTCCCAAACAGTTTTGCACATGCCTTACCTTGGTTTTATCTGAACTACCATCTCCTAGCTTGCTTACAGGAATCTCGTCTGAGACAGTATCAATAGTCTTAATAAATTTAAGATATGTGACAACCACCACTATGTTTCAATCCACAAAGCCCAGTATTCTGTAACAAATTCAACATCAGTTGGTTTGGTATGAATTACTCTTGATAAAGCTATTCTGGCTGTTATTCACGTCTGTTTTCTAACAATGTACAACAGTTGAGGGTTTTTCCCAATTATTTATTTCATTAAAACTGACTGATTTGTAATTGCATTTTTCTCACTTTTAAAACCTTCCATTCTGTTACTTTCAGAAACACCATCCATCTTCTCTAAATTATAGAAAACTAACACTTCCGTCACATATATTACTTTTTTAAATTAAAAAGAGGCTTCTTTTCACACAAGACCTTTTTTCAACTTATCTATTCATCATGAGTTTTGAAAGAAAAAATTGGGCTCAGTCAAAATAAATCATTTGAGGGTTCTTTGGGCCTTTTACATTGTTTGGGAGCTGGACCAGAAATCCATTATTTGCACAGCTTGAGTCATGCATCTTTGTATGTATTTCCATACACGTGTGTGTACACAAAATGCAGCAAATAAAAATTAATATTGCTGTGACTTTTATTACAGACTGAGAGAGAATTATAATCGGTGGCATTTTTCTCAGAGAAGCGTTTGAATTTGTTATTTCCTTTTAGACAGTCTCGAAGGGTTTTTAAAATAATATCAGCAGTACAGAGGTATGCAGCTATTATGGACCCAATTTCCAGAGTGCTAAACATTCATAGCTCCAGTAAAAGTCCATAGGAACTTTAGATAATAAAGAGCTCTGGAAAAAAAAAAAATTTTGCAATATTATTTAGCACAAAGCCTTGACTAGTAAAATCAAATTTGAGGAAAAAAGAGTATGATTAAGAAAATGGGATGAGAATAAAATGTATTTCCTTCTAGACTATCCAAAATGTGCAATTTATTCTCTTCCGTTTCCTTCATTTAAAAATGCAAATAAAGAATTCATGCCCCTTAACCACAATTTTCCATAGATTAGCTTTTAATTTACAGATGGTAAGTTTACCTACCGTGAACCTTAATGCTGAAAGTAAACTATGATTCTAATGAAATGCTATGGTCATATTTCATACTGAGATCTCTTCTGGAGTTGTTTTGTACATCCTTTCTGTTTACTCTGGCTTAGCAGGGAATCCATTATTACCAACATACATGAGGTTTTATAAGGTTTCTTGTACTCTGAAAAAATCTTTTGCTGTGATATCAAATAGCACTCAGGTTACTGTTTTCACTATACAACCCCATGCACTATTTACTTGGAATGAAGCAAAATCCTTTGCCTGCAGACTTTGTAATTGGCAGAAGAAAATTCAGCTTCTTTCTGGGAATCTCAGTGGTACTGGGCTTAGTGATAAGGGCAAAATATATTTTCTTTTTCAAGTCAGGGGAAATGAAGAATTAATATGTGTTAACGCATTGTAAATTTAAACCTGAAGAGCGTTGTCACTATCCAGTGGAAGAAGTGGGTTCTTCAAAAAAGTGCTGGAAAATGAACCGAATTGAAATCTGAGCTTTTCCCCAGGTATATCTTCATGTGTCCACAGCATAGCCACAATGCTGGATGCGGTAAGCACACCCAGTACAGTTAAAACAGCCTAGAATACAATTCGTACAAGAGCTAGGCTGGTACACACGCAAGCTGTTATTCAAAAGGCAATCTCAGTAGGTTTTCCCATATGCTTCCCTCCCCTGCACCAGCACTGGAACTTTCCTGGACAGGAATCTAAAACAATAAACTATTCCTCCTCCCCTTTTTTTTCCCCTTTCTCTATTGTTTTTTTTCTTTCTTTTTTGTTTTGCTTTTTTGTTGATTTGACTCCCTGATTCAGCTACCGTGGATGCAGCACACGTCAGTGTAAGAAAAGCATGAAGCTGCAGGCAGGAGTGGAATGGCCACGTAACACATTTTAGTGGCTGTTAGTAACTTAATCTGCTTAGTGGTATGTCAGTTCTTCAGTTCGCACTTCCAAGTTCAAGTCAGCACTGTAATTAAACAGACACTCAAGATGGGTTAACTATCCAAATATTTACTGTTTCTTAGCTGGATTTTGCAGCTTATGATGAATTCTGTAATTCTGTAGCTAGCAAATACCTGTAAATACTTTTTAATTAACTAGATTCGTCATTTCAATGAGCTCACTATAGATGCTTTTTGTTTGCATCTGAAAGATGCGCCTTCAACACCTACCCCCAAACAAGTCCAGACAGGTTTATAGTAATGTGCAGATACCTTTAGCCCCACATATCGCAACTCCCCAAAGCACAGGAAAACTTTTTGATATTGTTTCAGCTTTTGATGTCCTTTGTTTTGGATACTGTAGAATATCTATATTTTAATATTGCATGATACAGGTTCAAAAGACACCCACCCCAAAACCATGCTCCAGGTACTATGGTCTGCAATTTGGTCAATGGTGCAGATAAACAAAACATGTATCTACTGCTTTTACCTTTCAAATGGTATTAAAACAAATATGTTATTCCAAATTGCTATTATTGCCTCAATTACAAATGCTTTCACTGATTTATGAACACGTTCAGCCCTTGAAACACTAAGTTCAAGATCAGTCCTCTAATCACCAAATAAATCTTCAGTTCTGCTGATACACGCAGTACCGTTGCTCCTCCTAAGTCGATACCTGGCACAGCACTGTTTCCTTCAAAGCAGGCCCCGAAGGGGAATGAGGGAAAAGCAAACAGGATGTTTGCCCAGGGCACCAAAGTTTGGGAAATTTGAACAGTGTTTTATTCAACCAGCTACAGCGCTCTTTGCTGTGTTCCGGGATACCTCAAGACTTCACGCTTTGAAGCTGCGTCGTGGTATCATGACACTGGTGGGAAGCAGGATGCCGCAGGGTAGCCTTGAAGCAGAGCAAAGGCAGTTGTGGATAAGTGAACGTAACGGAGACAAACTAGTAGCGAGTGAGTGGTGGTCTGAAAGGAGCAAGGTGATTCTTGACTGTGTCAGAGACAAAACCTGTGCTGACAGGACAGAATTTGGACTTGCCTGCAGAAATGTCTAATCTGAGGCCATCCTGATCCTGACTGCTGTAACACTCCATTTCTGAAGTACGGACCTTAAATAAATTTATCTTTCAATCTGCTATCGAACACTGATTTTTTTCCATCCCACCTTAAGGGACCTTTATCTGCAGACTGTGCTTAAAATCGAGGTTGTGCTAAAAGTTGCTTATTCCAATTCACTCAATTCAGCTAGTGAAATCATAGACAGTTCTTGACCGGGCTGTTCAAAGCAGCCTCCTGCAAGCACCACTCCCAAGACCATCTGCCTTTCTTTTGAGAGCTGAACCACCCACGTCCATCAGTTGTACAACCTCTTCCCATTTGCCTGGGTTTGGACCCGGAAGTCCCTCTCCCTCTCCGGAGAGGGTCAATCCTACCTAATTCTTGGCATCTTAGTTAACACAAAACTCGCTGATATTTCTGGCAACGCTATAGGGTCATAGCGTCAGAATATCTAAAGACTTTACACAAGTCAGAGAAACCATAATCATTGAAACTAACTAACAAAGTAGTACTAATAGATGGCAGTATTGAAAAAATAGAGTTAATGAATTGTGGTGCTCTAGGATTTAAACAGTATATCAAACCATTGGTTAGTTAGCTTTTTGCTACAGCACAGATCTAGGTTTGCTGCTTTCCTTAATTAACACACTGTAAAAAAAGTCACAAATTTAGAAGTGGAAAAATTCTTGCATAAACAGTGAAAAGAAAAAAAGCAAGTGATGAGATCACAATTACTTCAGTCCAGCTTCAGAAAAAAAGAGGTGAACCAACAGTAAAGAGCCTTTGCAAACACTGATGTAAAACTACTACTCTCCAGCTATACAAAGCAGCAGCTACAGCAGCTATGCAGGGTAGGAAAAGATACCAAAGGAAACTTCTCAAATGGCAGAAGTCCCAAGGTACCATCGTACAGCTGATATTCATTGCCTGTTGCGTGAGCTTGTACGGTTCATGGAGCATCTTAGTCTCCAATGCAGCAGCTGGCTTTAGTTCTGATGCCCCAATTGGATCGGGGGAGCAGAGCCTCCTCCTGAAGAAACCCTCTGGTAGATAAGAGATACCAGAAGCTGTGGCTGATGGGATAAACTAAATGCATTATCTTGTGATTGGAGATGCAATTCAAGCAGTTATCGCTACGTACCAATTTCCTGGGAGAAAGGCAACCTGTCAAATTTCTTACGTGTAGGTCTTGCACAGGGGACACTGGAGTGCAGGAGTCAGGCAGCACCCACACCCCCGAGGCCATCAAGTAGCTCAGGGCAAGACCAGAGCATATGCAGTTCGCTATACAGGTGCTGTGACATGTACGTCACTGGTGGAAAATAGAGGCTTCGCCTAGTTATAGCAACTCTGAGCAGTGACTACGTCTAGGCATAAGCATAGAACATGGAACCGAGCAAGTCTGTTGCCATCCAGGTTCCAGTCTCACGGATGGCATAGGTGGGAATATAAGCTGCAACAACTCAAAGACAGAAGAGAGTTAATTCTTGTTACTGTGAAAAGACACCAAATAAGAGGAAAAGAAACAAAAGGGAAAACTAAACATATGGGGGAAAGATGATGTAAAGACAATATTTCAGAATTAATATTCTTTAATTGGGCACTACTATTTTATATACACACAGATGTATTAATTTGGAAAATGGGGGGACTGCATGAAGAATTCATTCTGAAGGTGTGCAATTCTTTTAACATGGAATGGAGGAGGGAAGCGAGTCAGAGTTACAAGTGAGGGAAACAAAAAGGGAAAGACAATCGTGGTAGTACAAGGGTGATCTGAAGTAAGGCCAAGACAAGGGCCACAACTCTAATGAAAATGCCCAAATAAGGTGCTCTCAAAATCATTATCCATGAATTGGAATAACTGAATTTAAGGTTTAATTCATTTGTATAGAAACCATGGAGCCATCAATGGCAAACTCAAGCTTACAAATAGAACCTCCAAGAGAGTTGCTATTTAACCCTGCATATGATACTTCATCACTTAATGACTATGAATGCCACTATATACACTTGAAAACTAAATGTAGTGCACACAAACATACACACATGCAGAAATGCAGAGGGCAGGATAAAAGGCTGAAAGACAAGACCATTTATCAAGAAAGCATGTTAACTGCATGTAAACATGCATTTGGAGAAAATGTTTTTATATATATACACACATGCACACACACACCCTTTTTATTTATGACAAGGAGAACTATCACATTCAAGATAGTTGGTTCTATTTCTATACCTACTTCATCCAACATTCCTTCAAAAAAAATTCTGTCCCCGCCACAAACATGACTATAAATACAATAAGAAGTCATTTTACTAGTTAATATGTGCAAGTGGTTAGAACAAAATTATACATTTCATAAGATTATGAAAAGAATACCAAGTTTTTATACATGTATAGTTGCACACATTTTAGACACATGTATTTATAAATATCTTATTTTTTTGTATGCAGATCATACCCATTTTGTGTTTTGTTAGCTGTAACCTCTTCTAGGTAGGGACTTTGCCTTCCCAGTTGTTTGCCAAGAGCAATGCATACTGTTTGTATAGAGTTAATTACTAATATAAATTAGTAATTGAGCTTGCTATTTTAGTAATTTACATCTTGACATGAAACACAACAGATTTTGGCCAAGAATATATACAGATAATGATAAAAGAAAACCTGCTAGAAATAACCAGTATAGTTATTGGAAATCAATAAGCACTGATTATGGACTATTAATTCAGGGTGGTTTTTTTAAGAAAAAAAACCCCAAAACTGTGCTGTGGTTCAATCACACCCCAACAAGTCACAAAACAAAACTAGAATTCACACTTTCTAGCTAACAATATTCAAATAACTAAGAGTCTGCTCAAAACAGGGTACTTTCTATAAAGCACATGCCAAGAACATTCTACGCAGGACACCAAGTGTATCTACATCACTAAATACAGTGATGTAAAACACAACAAAACACAACTGCTTAGATGAAATAAAGACATGCGTAGTAGTACAGTAACACGGTAATTCAGCAACTGAATTTACTACTTTCTGAGAGTTTCCTCTTTTTTTTTTTGCCTGCAGGGATTTGACCCCAAATATTAGACCCTTAATATATTAGAACACTGTGTTATTCACAGCAGCAAAGTAAGCACAAAACAATCAACAGGAAGAAGCCTTCATCTGTTAGGAACTTCTAAAGCCTACCCAAACCTGCCAAGGTGGAAAACCCACAATTTTATTTTCTTATTTCAAGCCTATTCTAGGTTTAAGTGCTGCCATGGTGTTAAGGGGGCTTATTAGTTACTACAGAGGTGAAAGCAATTTGACATATTTATTATGATTATACTTTAAATGAAACTGCCCCCTAAGACTGAAAATGTAGTAACTGTATGGCTATATGAAGGAATTAGTTACTCAAAGACCAATTTGGGTTTTTTTCTCTGAAGTTGAGATCTCTCACTGATTTAGTGTTTCATTGTCAATAAGGAAAAGAACATATAAAGATAATGGATAGGAAACTTTTGATTTCTCATGAGTAAATGACAATAGTATCATAAGGTTTCTAAGAACAATATAATTACTTTCAATATAATGGTCTTGGAGACCTAAAGCTTTTACAAACATTTAATTCCATTTTCTCACAGTCAACTTTGAAAAACAACACAACACACACAGCTCCCCGATACATCATTTCCTCTAGCAAGGATAAAATCTCATAATAAGAAAGCTACCATATATATATATATATAGTTGTTAATTGAATTCATCTAACAGATTGTTACATGGTAACCCTCCTGGTTCAACCTATGCTCTGTAGTCCTTTATTTACTACAATATTTTATTATTTGTTAATGATTCCTGTATGCCAAAACTTATTCCATTGAATCAATTCAGGCTTCCATTTACTCCCCAGCATCAAGATAAGCTTAAAAAAAGAGACACATAAAGACCGCCTTTTCAGCATAGTGAAAGACACCATCTCCAAATCCAGGGGGGCAATATGCTTTTTCTTTTAATAGTAAATACAAAGTTTCAAATTACATGCTCAAAAACTGATAGAAAAACTGAGAAACTAAAAAAGTTCCTGAAGAATTTATCTAAAAATATGAATTTCAGACTGAAATCTATCCCTTGTGCTGACCAGAAAGCTTGCCAGAAAATGCACTTATAAAAATCACTGTGAACAATTTTCTGCGTTGCTTGGGTTAGGAAGCCACCAATTCTGACACAAGTGGAAAGCAGTGTCAGAAATATTTCATATAAAAGACATATTTAGCTAAATACAGCAGTTTTAAGCTCCTGACCTTCTAACCCAACTCCAAGTATCATCAGCTAACAATACAACTCAGCCTCTCAACCAACCCTCTTAAAAGTCCATCTTACGCACTCTATAATTACAAAATACAATACTTGCCTACAGTCAACAGAAGGTATTTGTCAATTTTACTACATCTTTGTTAGAGCTATTGGACCATTTGCAATGTACCTACACAAACCCCAGGCATTTCCACTCAGTTTGCTACTTCAGTGTTTCTCATGGCTGTCTAAGCAGCTATAAAATCCTTGTGACCTCTCATAACAGCCACCAAAGTTTTGAAATGCTGGATATGAGTAGCTGGGAGGGATATTTGCTTCAAAACACAAATGAAATCCAGACAAAACTTTGCAAGTATTTCTAGAATAGTTTCACAATAGCAAAACCAGTTGGTGTTTAATAGCATACACGTATGAAGGAAAATCTGCTTGCTGCTTTTATTATGCATATAGGAGTTCTGTTTGTTCCGTAGCATCCAAATGTATCTCGCAAATTCCTGTCACTTGAGCTCCCCATGAAGGGAGGGATCATTCATAAGCCGGCTTGCTCACCACGTTAGCAGGAAGGAAAAAACACAATGCCCTCGCCCCAGGAGAAACCCTCAGAACTCTTGCTCACTGTTTGATATAAAGCAATCATAAAAATGTTCACAGCACTGATGACGCCTTTTTCAGCAAGGATCAGCTCCACCGTGGCACTGCAGGAGACAGGGCAACAATGAGCTTTTTTGCTACCTCTGATTATACCTCCAGGGCTGCCCCCACTCTGCTTCCCTCCTGCCTGCTTTTCCTTTTAAGACCAGCATCAGGTTTCCATAAAGCAAGGCCTCTAGAAGCCAACCTTATTTATACCCCATCTTCTCTTGTTTTTGCCTAAAGATGCTTCATCGACACACAATTATATTTTTAAGAGAAAGAGAGCAAGCGTGAGAGTGAGCGGGCGAGAGCACGCAAAAGAGGAAGAGCTTCATTCCGTGTACAGGATTAAGTACAAAGTCAACAACAAGCAGCAAAGAAGATTGAAACACCTACTAAAGCAAAACTAGAGAGAGACAGATTCTTAAAAATAAGCATTATTCTAGAATTTGAAATAATCATCCTGTGATCAAAGATAACCTTTCATTACGGAAGGATGATGGTGCAGTTGATAGAACAAAGCACAAAGCAAGTGCAATGCCTTAACGGAGAACCAAACAGAAGACAAAACCAATTTCATCAGGCTCTACATTTCAAATGAAGTTTACATTGCAATCTAATGTGTGTGAAGAAATTGCAAATTTTAGAGACAATGCATAAGTTCCTTTCTTGTATAAGTATTATAAACTAATGTTAATTTTCTTGGTAGCTTCTGAACTACTGTTAATAATCAGTTTTGCTGACAGTTTTGAATTCCTTTATGTGCTTTTTCCTGCATTGTAATATGGGACTTTTAATAACATTTCCTATAATTTTTCTGATACCGTTTTTAATCTTCAGTCACACATGTTGCCATATCATGATACCCCCTTTTGATAAAGGACAGGTTTCTCTTTAATCAAGCAGACTGAAGGTATTTTAGGAAATTACTGCAAAGGAATAGTATTCTTCCATAAAAGAAATGACCCACCGTATTTGTATATTTTGAATATAAAATATTGGATAAATAAAACAATATTATTACACTAGATTCCAAAGAAGTAACTAGCAAATAGCTTCTTAATAAAGAGCAAGAATTTTACAGCTTTGTAACAGAATAAGATAGTTTTACAGCTTTGTGATAATTCAGTTTGAAATGTTTAAGAAAATTATAAATTTGGGGAGAATAAGATTTAGCATTAGTAGTCTTGGGCAAGGCTTCCTGATGAGACAAAGAGACATGTCCATATTTTTTTCAGGTGAGAGTTTGTTTTGGTGTGTCCCTCTTCAAAGTAACAAGACAAACCTGATAAATCATGCTTGATCTCTGCTCAAAGTATTAAATTATGCTTTAAAATAGTCACACAGAGTTTCACAGTATATAAGTTCGATAAAAACAATGCATCAGAAGTCTACTTTATGCTTTTAGAAGTGGCTACATCATAGGTAATTTTAAAATAATATAAACATTTATTCTTAAGAGTTTCTTCCAAGAAGGACAATACCTGTAAAATCTCACACCAGACAGAGTTTGACTCCAGATATTAAGGGGTTTCTTTGCTTGGGGTTTTCAAAAGCCTGCTTGGCCCTTAATTCCATTTTTCTACCAGTTTGTGCCTTGTTTTTTTTTTTTTTCCCCTCTGTGAGACCTTTCTTTTCAAGGTACAGTTGTGCTGTATATCAACTGTCTAATCCAACCTTTTCCAGTTCAAAGCTAAAGACACAGATACATAATTTTGATGTCTGGGTTCCTAACCTTTCCCATTATAAAATGGCCCTTTTTGGTTAACGTATATAATTTGCAGATAAGCTACCCATGAAATTCCTATGAAATAATAAAAACATAGGATAAACTTAATGCTGCTTCTAACAAGATAACTGATGGACTAACAGATGACCTTTTTAGTGGCAAAATATTACTTTAGCTGAATCTTAAGAGAGAAGGGTAAAAGACTAAGTTTACATAAGAAATTACTAGGAAAAAACAGTGGAGATACTTTACTTTTTATCTTTAAAGAACCAAGGCTTGATTAAAATATATTACATTTGTATTATTCTGCATAACTATCAACTACAATATGAATTTTTTTGTTAGTCTTTTTTTTCGCAATCTCTACAAATGTGTTTTCTAAAATAAATTTTAGTAGAAGTTACACTGGAGCATCCCTTGAGATAGGAGAAAATACCGTCTTTAAAAGTAATCTCAGGAACGAGGATTAAAAAGATAACTTAAAGCTTCATTTCTTTTATCTTATCGCATCTTTGCTCCCTCATAGAAAATGAGGTGATAACTACTGTAGAAGAGAAAAATACATGCAGACAGATTTCAAGGCTGCACCCTTTTAGATCAGTTGATAGATATTCAGAGAAGAGGAACCATATTTTTCTTATTTTTAACTACGATGTTTCCCCCACTAAAAATGCTTCTAGGATTGCAGAATTAGAATGTAAAAAACTCATACAGAATCCTACAGGATTGTAGGATTGAATGTTGCCGAGAGGTATGTACAGAACACATAAGACATCAGAAGGTGAGGCTGAAAGAGGAGAAACAAGGACCAATAACTGTTTTTTTGACTGATGTTCAAAGAACTTGTGGAAAGTTATATGGCATGCGTCAACAGTGGGCTGACCCAGACACATGCAATTCTAGCCGTGCGTCAGAGGCGGCGGTCCTGGGATGTATTTAAGTCCCACAGTGCAGTGTGAAGTTCCCTTTATTGAATATAGTTTTCTTCAGTGTCTGGTGAATATTTATGAAGAATAAATTAATAATAGTCCTACATATTTCATTACAGCCACGTTACATTGTAGATTAAAGTACTTATGATATATAACATATTTCTAATTTTCTTTTCTGTCAACAATTTTATCACTGAGATACAGTTGGAACAAATGTTAACAGGTTCCAAAAGAACTGGAATTTTGGGGGTCATGCCCTGTTAGTCTCTTTACATTGAAGAGCAGATTAGTAAAATATAAAGTTTATCTGTAGAGTGTTTATCAATATGATCAAGGGTTCCACAAGCCGATGGTGTACTGAAAACAAGCTGCTCATTTTTTTCTGTAGCTGTATCTACTCTGTTTGCTCTGGGAACTATTAAAAAACACCAATAAACACCATTTCTACTATCTTGCAAAATAAAGACTATACTTCATTTAACATAATTTGAAAATTATATTAATCTATATGAAAGACAATCTGAATTTTGTATAATAGCTTACAGAATAATCTAGTGTAGTATTTCAGTACAGAACCAAAATAATTGTAAAGGCAAAACATAATAGCAGAGGTCATGAATACCAAAAGATACAACTATACATTTTTAACAAACTACAAATTATTTTTATTTTCTTTCCAAAGAAAAGTTATAGATAAGTAAGCCTTGATGATGTTTTAGGAAAAATAACAGGAAAATTTAAATCCACTTACATTTTAAAGTTGTAGATACATACTGGGGCATCCTGGTGGCCAAACTGAACAGGAGCCAACAATGTGCCCTTGCCTCAAAGAAAGCAAGTGGTATCCTGGGCTGCATTAGGCAAGGTATTACCAGCTAGTTGAGAGAAGTGATCCTTCCCCTCTACTCATCATTGCTGAGGCTACATCTTGAGTGCTGGGTCCGATTCTGGGCTCCCCAGCACAATAGAGACATGGAGCTACTGGAGAGAGTTCAGAAAAAGGCCACTAAAACGATTGAGCACACGTCTCCTATAAGAAAAGGCTGAGAGAGCTGGGGCTTCAGCCTGGAGAAGAGAAGTCTAAGAAGGGAATCTCATCAATGGATATAAGTACCTTTATATGTATTTATACGTATATAAATATGAAGGTAGGATATAAAGACAATGGAGCCAGGGTCTTTTCAGCGGTGCCCAGTGAGAGAACAAGAGGCAATGGGCACAGACAGAAGCACAGGAGAGTCCCTCTGAATGTCAGGAACCACGTTAACTGGATGACTGAGTACTGGAATAGATTGCTCAGCATAAAGGTTGTGGAGTCTCCATCCTTGGCGATACCCTAAAGCTGTCTGGACGTGGTCCTGGGCAATCTGCTCTAGATGGCTCTGCTTGAGTAGGGGCGTAGAACCAGAAAACCTCCAGAGATCCCTGGCAACCTCAACCATTCTGTGATTATGTAATACCACCTTCGCAAATGAAAGTGGTAAGTTTGTTCATCTAAGAACTAAAAAGCTCATTCACTTCATTATTAGTGGGTTCCTGAAACCTTTCAAGAGGAACCTTATGTGCCATGGAATCAAGATTTAACTCATTATCAGCAGAGATTAATAATTATTTTGGGGTGGTGGATCTTTCCACATATACTATAAAGAAAAAAAAGTAGTTCGCCTTTATTTACAGTATCTATTTTTCCCTTTTGCAGGTACCTATTCATATTTTTAGACAAGTCTGTAGTTGTCATTAAGCAAACAAAAGAAACCAAAAGCAAGTAGGAATAGTAGCATAACAACAAACAGTAAAAGACAACAGTGTAATTCTTACAGCTTCAAAGATTTGTTTAGAATTCAGAATTTGTTCTCATAAATACTTTATTAATAAGCTCCTGTAAAAAGTAGACAGGGTTCTGATCCTGAAAAGAATTATATTTATGTAATTCTTCTCTTAAACTCCTCTTAAATAATATAAATAATATTTACTTAATTTAAAGCATAGGAATAATTCTCCTAAAATCAGAGTAATCAAACTAGGAATATACACGCGCATGTATTAGGCACATATAGAGATATATGGACATGTATTAAGCAATTAATAACATTTTTCAGGACTCAGGCCTTTCTTTTTCACTGCAAACTGCTAAAATCAGTCAACTTGTACATCTCACTTTTATTTGTACCTTGTAATACCGATGCTCCTCACACATACACACATTAAAGAATGGTCCATGGAAAGAGAAACAATGTTTCCTTTGAGGCTAAAATCTACATACCTACTATAAAGCCTCTATTTGAAACTATACTCCAAATTATAAATTCTATTATTCAAGTATTTACATACACAAACCCGCTCATACTCCCTTTATAACAGGAGAAAAATTTAAAAATTCACTTCAATCTTTTTCATTTTGTCATTAGAAGTAGAGTCAGTGTGTATATATAGTATTGCTAATTTGATAATGAGTTAAAATTTTTCTTAAGCTTCCAAAATTTAATCTTTTGTGAGTATCTTTGCCTCTTAAAAACACACAACGCAAAACCCCCAAAAAATCCCAAACCAGAACAACTGTTGTCTGGCAGGCAGGATTTTCCAAGCTCATACTGCTTTAATTTTGAATTGCATGTTTTTCTTAAGAAAACCAATGACAACCACCCCCTCAAACAAACAAAAAAGCACATTTACAGAGATATACTATACAGGCACATTTAGAAAAGAAATGAAGGACAAGCAAGAAAATATAACCGGATTAAATTCTTCTTCTGTCTGTAAAATGACATTCCGTCTTTAAATATTAAGTACTATACCAAGAATTCTAAATTATATCAAAAACAAAAATATCAAAGACAAACGCACACAGTGCTTATTTTTCCATCTTCTTTCAGGCATATGATTATTTACCACCCAACAGGTAATTATCCACTTTTCCTTTATTCTAAGCATCTATTCACTCCTCTAGAGAATGTGATTTGCATAAAGGCGATCTCCTGGGAGTTTTGGCTCTATCTTAAAAATCAAGATCAATTTCTGTGTAATCCAGCTGGATATGAAGTGAGATATGGCACATAGACGAATGGAAATGCAAGAAGCACCAAAGCGTGAAAGAAAGTCACCTTGAAGGGCTGATACTGCAGCATATTTTGCCTAAGGTTTTACAGCTACATTACACATGCACGTTCAAAATAGATACTGCCTAAACATAAACTATATGAAACAGCCTAACAGAGCAGCTAAATGTTACCACAATTTACATCCTAACAAGGTTAGGGTCCAAGTAAATTATGCCTTACTGATAATTTGTATTTTTCCTCTAATTAAGTTGACAAATAAACTCCTTAAATAAGTCTGGATAAAACCTGGTTCCTTTCAGCAAAGGGCATCTGTGTCTCATTTGCCATACAAGGGCTATAGCACATGGACAATCTTTCTGAGCCAAGAAGAAAAGGTGCAAGGTTATCACTGTTGATTAATAGTTTTAAACCTCGGGATGATGTTGTCCTAGAATGTTAATTTGTTCTCCTGTGTTGGATACAAACCTTATCCCTGCAGTTGGCTGCCCCTGCCCCAGGCCTAGGTAGGTCAGCCCATTCTGATAACAACATTACATTATTTGTTTAAAATGTACTTTTTCTCCGAAAAATTTCGTACAAAACTTCCCACCCTAAACTAGCTAAGATCAAATTATGATTTCACTTAAAAGAATAAAATAACTCTGATGAACTAAGTTTCACGTGTTCCCTTTAGACTCACGCAGCTGCAAAATGCCTTTACATCCTTAGGAGTAGCGCATTTCAGAAACTTATTCTTCAGGGAACTAATACCGAGTATTTAAAAGGCTCCATTCACTGCCAGCAGGGAAGAACAGGAGGTTGAAATCTTGATGTAAGTCTTTTTTACTGAGACAGTAACCCATACCTAGTGATGAGAAAAGGTGTGAAGGCCCCAACATCAAGAAAAACCCTAATCCTTCTAATGATTAACTGTGCGTTAATACAAATTTAATGGCTTGAATAGGTTTTAGTATTTGTTATGAAGACATGTTGATGACATTCAAATCAGATACATATAACTGCATCAAATAATAAATAGCACATTTTAATTATATGCCTTAACCACGTGAATATTTAGTGAGAAACATACGACACAGATTATTTAATTGCTTTGTAAATAAGACACACATAGCATGGCATACAAAATCATGACAAAAACCTCACAGTTTGGTAAAAAGTTGTACACTCTCAGCAGAAGCTAGAAGAAGCCATTTAGAAAAATTTCCAAGCACTAAATATCATTTACTTCATATAATTCTAATAATTCTGAGACTTAACCTAGAAATCAGGCTTTTTTTTTTATTAAAGATAAATATATTGTAAACCCCACTGTGCTTATTTTGGTGGGGATAGAGTGAATTTTCTTCATTGTAGATAGTATGTGGCTATGGTTTGCATTTGTCCTGAAAACAGTCTTGATAAAGGGGTGTTTAGCCATGGCTGAGCAGTGCTTACACAGAGTCAAGGCCTCTTCTGCTCCTCACCCCACCAGCGAGCAGGCTGGGGGTGCACCAGAAGCTGGGAGGGGGCACAGCTGGGACAGCTGACCCCACCTGACCAGAGGGATATTCCATACCATCTGATGTCATGGTTAGCCATAAAGCTGGGGGAAGGAAAATGAATGGGGAGGGATGCTTGGAGTGATGGTGTTTTGTCTTCCCAAGTAAGCATTATGCGTCCTGGCGATGGCTGAACCCCTGCCAGCTGATGGGGAGTGGTGAATGAATGCTTTGTTACGCTCTGCTTGCAGGCACAGCTTTTGCTTTCCCTATTAAACTGTCTTTATCCCAACCCATGAGCTTCCTCATTTTTACTCTTCCAGTTCTCTCCCTCATCCCAGCAGAGGGGAGTGAGCGAGCAGCTGCGGGGGCTTCGTTGCCAGCTGGGCTTAAACCACAACACCCACCAAAATAGACAGAATACAAAATAGATGTAGAGGTGGCTAAGTGTTTGGTTTTTGGGGTTTTGGGGGGGGGGGGGGTTTTTTTTTTTTAAGTGCATAAAATATTAGAGAATATGTTTACATATATTTAGTCAAAATTTGAGGGTAGTATTTGTGCTTTTCAGCACTATACAGATCCCCATGTATTAAGCTATAACTTTATGGTGTTACACATTTTTGTGTCCACCTAGAAATAAATGGATTAAATAAACATATCATGAAATCACTATATGATTTCAGAATTTGAAAGTATAACAACAGCCAGGTTTAATGGTGGTTATTGTCTTACCATAACATATGAAGGAAGAAACATGTCTATTGCCTCAGCCCTGTACCAACCACCCATTTCTAGATTTATTCCAGATTGCAGAACAACGCAGGCTTCCCAGGCAAAGCATGAAAGGGGGGTGGGGGTGTGTGTGGCATCAACATTTTCAAACTTGAGCACAGAAAAGCTGGCTTTTCAACACAGCCCTGTACCTAAACAGGTGGAACTTTTGTTCTCTCCTTCCTTCACAGATAAGCTCAGCTCCCCGAGACAATTTATATTAAAAATATTCAAGAACATTGTGCTAAAAACGCCATGAAAACAAAAATGAGAGCATGTTGGACTACAGCTTTCTTCAGCATTGAAGATCAAACCAAATGAGAAATCATACATGGCTAGCAATTTAGTCAGTGGTATTAAGAGAATAAAGGAACAGAATTTGAAAGATTACTGTTGAATGAGATAAAATGTGAAATTTAAAAGCCCTTTAAATAGTTTCTTGCTGTTAAAATTTGCTACAGCTACATAGCAAAACAATTACTTTGTAACAGATTGTGGGGAAAATGGCAACTTTATTTAAAGGCTAGAAAAAGTTAATAGTTATTTCCTTCTTTATTTTCTCCTTTGTATTGTCACGCTTTGAGTGAGTGGCTGTCAGGCACTTCCATGGATGATAACAACACAGTAACAAGGGACTACAAACCAGTGTTTCTGTAAGTGAACTACCAGTGGCCATGCACTATGGTTCTGCTTTTATAAAATTCCTGTTAAGAGTTGGTTAGGAAATAACAGTTTTTCCTTTGAAAAGAAATAAAAATCACCAACGATTCTGCTGCTCTCGCAAGCCACTGTTTAGGGTGCACTGGCCTCTTTCCTTTCTTCCTACCTCTGCAGCAGTAACTAGGGATTTATATCTTTTCAGAGATACTACTCACCATTTTATGAAATCCTCGTCTAACTGAAAGAAAGTTAGGTAAAGACCATTTGATGGGTTTAATATTATTTAATAATTAATAGTAACCGGCTCTATTTCTTGGGAGTGCATTCCTTAGTTGCCCAAATATCTTGCAACAGTGAGCCGTGTAAATTTTCTTTCCTGCTGAAACCACAGGGATTTCTCATATTTTTGCTGCACAACACAAAAGCTTTGCAGTATTTTTGATGTGGTCCAGCTGAATTAGAGTGGTAATTAGTTTCTTTTTGTGTATGGCTTGGGTTTTCTTTTTTTTTAATTCAACTGGAAACTTCAGATGAGTTGATGCCGTTCTCCTGCAGGTGTTCTTCACAAAACCAGCACGAGGGGATGTTATAGCTGTCACTGCTAAAGACAATTTTAAAAATACTTTTACAGAAAGAATAAAGGAGTTCTAGAAGGGGAAAGCAGAAGAACGATCCTAGCTACACGAAGAGTGCAGGGCAGAAGGAACTTCTTGTTATAGCGAGGAACCGAAATGGACTGTGAAGGAGCGTTCGGCCGAGCAGCTCCAGGGGGTTTTGCCAGGCCCAGGAACTTGAGCTTGCACTAACCTGAAAGCTGCTCCTTCCCGCGGCTTATGGTTACGAAGCGGAGCGCCCAGCTGCACGCAAGCGGCCGCCCGTTACAGAAAGGGGCACTGTCAGCTACAAAACTGTGCTTAAGAAAATACTTTCTGTATTTACTTCCCGGGAACACCCTTATGGGAAAACGCGAGATGCTTGCACTCAGGCTACGCTATGGCCCTGCTGATCACCCAAACCAGCGTGTGGTCCTGCACAAGCACAACGTGTGAACGGTAGAAAGGAAAAAATGGATAATTAGCAGCAACGTATTATACAAATATGAACATTTCTGTATGTCAGAAGAGCAACATCAATCAAAGAGAATGAGCCAGTTAGAAATTCATAAGGAAAACAAGGGGTCTGAGGTGCTATCAGGAGTTGCATATTTGTGTCCAGAATGATTTTAAGAACTTTGAAACCATACGAGTTCTGTAAAACTGGGGCTGCATTATGGTAACCTAGTAGCTGGAACTGCTTTGGAAGAACCGGTCGAGACCAGATTTAATAGATGTTGTAAAGGGAACCATACTTTTGTTATTGTTATGCAGGTATTTTACTCCTTGCTGTGTGACAAGAGAAGCTAATTCCAGGAGTGTTTAATTACAAGGTGACAAATTGTTGCTTGCTCAGGAAAAAAGTTGACTGTTCATTACTATTTTAAAACGACTTCTAAATATATTGCTTTAGAATGTTTTCTAGTGCTGCCTTTGCATATTTTAATTACCAAAAATGATCACAACTGACACGCGGTAGAAGTTGAAGTTCTGGGTTTATTTACAGAACCTTAAAATTTTCAATTCATTTTCATCAATTGTGGGATAGCATTTGTCTGGAAGTCTCCCTAATAAATGCAATTAATTTAATTATATTTTGCTGTGGTTGGGTAAATGTGATAATAGAGGGTGGGCTTGCTTTGGGGGCATGGGTTAAGGGTTGTTTTTTGTTAATTCTGAAAGTTAATTAATGATACACTTTAATATGAAACAAAAACCAAAACCAAAAACACTTATGCTCATGGGGGTGATTGAGGGATATGCAGGACATGAGAGAATATTTCTTGTCTAAACTATTACTTAGACTTTTTTTGCTATATAATTTTATAAGAACTGCAGAAATATTATATTTCTGGAAATATTATATTATAAATCTGGAAATATCCAACTGCACTCCTTACACCCAGGGCATTTAGCAGCCAGTGTCTCCAAGGGGAAGGTGGTTTGTTTTGTTTTGTTTTATCTCCCACAGTTATAGCAGCAAAGTAATGTCCAATCTCCAAAAACCTAAAAAAATAATTTCTCAGACATTGATATCTACAAGACACATGGGACCTACTATCTGTTTCTTGGGCTTTTATGGTCAAAAGGATGCAGCAACACACCATACCTTCACTGAACTGCTTTAATAGAATTCTGTTAAGCCCCTAGAATTATAAAATAACATAATATTAAATACAAATGTCACTTAAAAATCAAAACCATTATATAGTTAACTTGCATTATACTTTGACATCACCCCTTACCACCCTTGAAATACACTGGATTAAAAGAAAGCATGCACTTTCACAGCTCATTTGGTTCTATTCTTTGAAACTACATGTTTTTAATTAGAGCTTTAAAGTACATTGAGATATAGCAGTTTCACACTAACAATATATCAAATAGATGAGATTTCTACTTGAAGCCTATTTTGAATGGCTGATATCTTCCACTTTTGTTTTGTTTTTAACTCTCCATCTCCAAGTGGTCTCTGTTTGTGCATCTGAAAGCTCCTACAATCACTTCTTATGGGCTCAAACTTTTTTCTTTTTCACCTCACTACAGTTTCTTAGACCATCTATGACTAAAATGCTTTTCCTGTATGTAGCTTAACACTAAGTTCCAAGGTATTCTACAGAATTCTCTCTAAACTTTAATGAGACAATTCAAGTAAACCAGATATGTAGAATGACTCTAAATTTCTCCTTGTCACACTGTAAGGATTGATTGAGCTTAGAAATTCTTATCTTTCACAAACACAGCCAATAGAAGTAGATAAGCTTTTACAAGCACTGTTTGTAAATAAAATTTAAAAAGCATATTTTTTGGCTCAGAAATTTCATGGCATAGTGCTAAGAGATTATTAATAAAACATAAAACATTATAAAGATCAGTACTAACGCTGGAGAACACATCATAATACCTTTAGCACCCCATTTGGAGAGGTGGTTTACTTTGACTTCCTCTACAGTCAACAGGAAAAAGGTACACTTCCTCCAAAGAAAGATGAATGTACTTGTTCCCAAATTATTTTTTGGAGCAGCCTCTTTCTGGCCAGAAGTCCATTCCCATAAAACAACTAGATATTAAAAGCTCTGGCTCTGCTGTCAATTAGGAGGTGTAGTTCTTGGTTCAGAAAAAGGAGCAGGAAATCCTGCTTCATGACCAAGAGCTGTAGGTATGAGTAACCTCTAACCACTTCCCTCTGAGCACATTTTAATAGAGTGTTGGACAGGTTTTAGCAGAAACACAGCTAACAATTACCACATTTAAGCATCCCAGAAAAAAGAGTTTTTAAGGATGGATTTAAAGAGGAACAATGGAGCAGTGAGGCTCTTTACAGAAAACATTTCCCAAGGGTCCAGACTGTATAAGAAGATACCTTAAAAGAAGTCTCTAATAAATAAAAAAATAGAAGTGTAACAAATAGACCAATATCACAAGATGATCATGAAGGGGGGATTAGCTCTGAGTAGAAGCCAGTTGATGAGCCAGAGAAGCAAGAGGAGCTGAGAAACAGCTGGCTAGAAGAACACAGCATTGTGAAGAGCC
The DNA here is from genome assembly GCF_000687285.1 of Phaethon lepturus. Classification (NCBI taxonomy): domain Eukaryota; kingdom Metazoa; phylum Chordata; class Aves; order Phaethontiformes; family Phaethontidae; genus Phaethon; species Phaethon lepturus. The sequence goes on from NW_010514286.1 coordinate 58,021, forward strand.
ACATACAGGGGAAAAAAACAAACCAATCGCATTTGCCACACCTATCCGGAACGGAAGCTGCAATGTCTGGGAGAACAGATGATCCTGCGTGGTTCAGCTACATTGATAGAAAGGACAGGTAACTCAGAAAAATCTTTGTGACTAGGTATATTTTGGATGGAAGAACTCAGAGCAATCTCAATTACTTGGTCCAGGAGCAGGCTAGATAGTGATATTGTAAGTAGTAATTGAGGAAAAATTAAAAAAAACAACCTTTGCAAGTAATGTCTGACAATTTCTCATCATTAGTCAACTGCAATACTGAATAATAATTATATGTCAAATTAAATCTTTTATTGTTAATTTCTTACCTTTAATTGCACTCTGAGTTGTCAGGTACCAGAATTGAACTATACTCTTTTAAAAACTTATTTGCTGTTCAGGACAATCTATTGGGAAATTCAAAAGGTTTTTGACAAATATTAGAACACTGATTGAATTAGTCGAGAATTCTTGTATTAGAAGGACGACATCAAACAAGGTTCAACAGCTGGAAGTTGGAGCTAGATAAAAACCAGACAAATAGTAAAGTATACTCTATAGAGAGAATTTCTAATCTTTCTCATTACCTGCCTTGAATTGCTCTGATGTCTCTTTAAATCTGTATCAGGTAGCTTTCCAAAATATATTCTCCCACAGAACTCCGAACCTTACAGAAGCAGCATGTACTGTCATTTTCTGGCCTTTAAGTACTATTTATAGCACGAGAGAGGATCTTGCTTTCTGTGGTTACTGGAGACCATGATTTTGTAGTCTTCTTTTCCCTTAAACTCACTCTTTTAATGCCTAATATTGTTAGCCACGTGCTACGAACGGTTTTGGACTCTCCAGTATAAGGCAGACATACTGGAGGAAGTCCAACCAAAAGCTACCAAGATGGTCAAGGGCACAACATACAAGAAGCTGAAAGAAACCAGTTTGTTCATACTTAAAACAAAGGTTAGGGGAAAAAACTATGATACTTATAACTACATAGAGAAGATTAAGTCAAGCACTTTTCAGAGATGCACAGCAGAAGCATGAGACACAACAGACACAACTTGGAATATGAGAAATTCTAACCCAATAAAGGCAAAAAGCTTATTCAGAGTGAGGGCACTTAGGCAACCTGCCACAATTGGCCCTGCTACAAGCACGAGGTTAGACTACATGACATCTGTAGGTCCCTCCCAATCTATATGATGTTATGATTCTATCGTTCTAACTGGGCTCACTGAAAATGTGGCCAGACAGCTAACTGGGCTTATTGAAAATATTGCTATCCAATGGGAGAGTTCAAGTTGTAAGCCTTATATAAGGCTACTTTCAAGAAAATGGTAATAAGAACTTTAGAATATGTTAAAATTCTAAGTATGAATCATCTCAATGAAAGCTTTGTTGTTTGTTTTGTTTTACTTCTATGTTTTACTTTTTTTAAAAGCTGAGATGCCTTCTTCAAATGTCTTGAAAACTATTAAGTACAGAGCTGATAAGGTTGGTAGAGCGTGAAAAAGAAATACATTGTTTTTCTTCCTTTCTAGGAAAAGGTTTAGATATAAATCATCCAAGTAAACAGAAGAATAATTTCCAATGAAGCCACTGGTAACCCAGAGCCTTTTCAACATATGGTTTTTAAGCAGTAAAGTATCTGAGTTATTTTTAGTTTTATTAAATCTTCCCTATAGTTTATATAGTAAAGATTAGGAAACCTATCTTTGCAATATGAAATAATCTGAAGCTGATCCAAATTAAATTTAAAGCTTTTTATAGCTTCGTTTACTATTCATACATCAAGGCAAGAATTCAGCAAGCAATCAACATAAGAAATAGTGAAAGTAGTAGAAGCAAATCATTTAAAGACTACTTAAGACAGCAAAAGCACCTTAAGAAGAAATTGGGAGTACCTCTGAAAATCTCAAAAATTACATCTTAAAAGCTAGAAAATTACCGTATGATAAGGTCAAGAGTGGTAAAGTAGATAACACGTGTTTCATGAAAAGCGTGGTTAATGTGCAGCTGGGTTTTTAACAATTCTTTGAAGTATAAAATATGGGGTAAGAATTCTTCTGACATGGAGGTGTTTCGTTCCCTTCAAAATATGACATAGTAATCGATATAAAAGTTGATTTAAGAGCTGATACACAGTACTTAAACTATTTACTAGAATGAATCCCTAAGTAAAAAGCTTGCATATATCAATTTTATGATTCATTTTTTCCTGAAGAACTATAAATTACTGAGCTTCTTAAGAAGTGTACATTATTCTATTTTAATTATGGGTGTCGAATCTTTCTTCATCTCTACTTCACATCTTTTCAAATAATGTTTTGATTTCTACATAGATATCTATCTCATAATTCATAGCACCCTTGACAGTCCATGAAAAAAGAACCAAAAAGCATTTGAGAAAGAGCTTATTCCTATATTATTTGTCTCTCTAATGGTTTGCAACATGCATGTATTCACAAATAACAGAGGACTTCTCATCAAAACAAGTGACATGAAGTGTCAGGCTGTGGCCATCTACTTTTATTTAACAGCAGTTTGGACATCTGCTGGCTTTTGATCCAAGTCTGGAAAAGCTCTGCAGGAAATCTACATCAGAACAACAGAAAAGAGGAAAATAATTTTAAATATTTTAAATGTACGATTTTTAAAAATTATATTTCATCCCAGGTAAGTAAAAAAGAGTTGTTCTTATTGGAGGAAAATGAACTGCGTGTAAGAATGGTCGCTAAGGGCAAAGGACATAGAATGGAGTGGAAGAAAAGGACTATATTACTAGGAGTGCTAACCTGCTGTGGGAATAGAGTAAACATTGTAGCAACAGTACAGGTCTGGAAAGTACAGCTTAAGCAGTCTCTTCTTCAGCAGGTTGTATGAACTCTTGCCTTCATTTCTGGGGAACTCCTTTCCTTTTGAAAAGTGTTGGCAGTTGGACGTCTGTTGGCTGTCACCCTCCAGGTGTCAGTATCTAAGGTAGCCTGAGACTAGAAATGCTGAAACAGTGAAGTACCTACAGTCATTCGCTGGGCCAATGCAGACCCATCCAAATTACACAACACAAAAATCACCTCTTAATTCTCAGTATAAGCCACCTGTTGCCTTCTATCCTTCTAGACACCACTATTTGAAAAACAGGAGATAAAAGTAGGTAGAGACACTATCAGGCTTGCGTTTGCAATGATCAAGCCACAACCGCCACAAGAAACATACCTGCTCCCTTGTCAGCAATGCACATAAAGCAAACAAAGCATTAAATGTATCTCAGTATAAAGAAAGTATATAGACTTTTTTTTTCCAGGTAATTTATGCCAATTATAAGTTACTTGTTTTATATAACCTAGAACAATAAGCCTTATAGTTCCATTTATAATTTCATCTGGGGGAAACCCACATACCCTGATGATACAGATATTCACACTCCTGCCATTAAACACCAGACATCACTCAACTTTCAACTCTGTTCACAATCCCCAATGCAAGAAAAATCACTCTTGCCACTGAACAATACACCGACATGTAATACCATTGATCGTATGAAGATGTGGAGCAGCAAAAGATGAAACACTTGACCTCTTTTTCTTTTATTAACTGCCATTAACCCCATACAAAGTTTGAAGAGACTGAGACTGCATCGGGGGGGGGGGTGCTCAAGGTTTACAACAGAATGGCATTAAAAAGATATACTAGAAAGCTGAAATTCCTATTAAATAACCCAATGCATTGAATGAGACAGAAAGGAAAATACTACTCAGTCGGGTAATTAAGTATTCTATCAACAGCACGCGCTGTTTTGCCAACAGCATCCCAGACTCCACTGCTACTAGTTACTTCTTGAGTTGCTTTCGGACAAAAAAAAAAAAAAGAAAGTAAAGACAAGACTTATAGGAAATTGAGTTGCTCCTTCTTTCCTAAACAGGACTGACACTTTTCAGTATATATCATTCAGAAGCAGTGCTACCTATAGCATCTGTAAAGCAGGAGGTGTCACTTATTGGCAAAATGACTTTAAAAGCATTGCTCACTTTTTAAATGCTGTCCACACCCAGAGGAAGAGTAGTGACATAGCATTAAGAAAATTAATCCCTAGATGGCACCGTTTCACTATCATTACCGTGCAAACCCTTCCCCAGCCTGTGAAAGAATAGCATTGGGGGTTTTCCGGTTCAATTTCTTAATGGATCTGTGGCAAGCGCGCTGGGAATGAGTCACTGTCCCTGTTGCTTTAACTACTCAGTTCACGAACCCACGTACCCCTCATCCTTTGCCCGGGTTGCCTGCGTGTCCTTTATTTCCACATTTGTCACAAAAACCAACGCACGTGTCACAACGATTTGCCTTTTGCAAAAATACTTCAGTATCGCTGGCTGCAAAAGAGAACGGCGCTACCGCTTTCACCACTTGCTAATATTTAAAAAATTTTATAACCCAGCCTACAGATGCTCCGAAGACCAAAACCTCCTACAGCCCAGAGGGCAAAACAGATTCCGTTAAGCGTTACTTTCCAGTCCGCTGCGTGCGCCAGGCCGCCC
>NW_010514287.1:0-4332 GCF_000687285.1 Phaethon lepturus
CGGCGCGGGCTGCGCAGCCCCCGCTCGCCTGGGCCTGCTGCTGCACTCACGCTTTCGTGAGATAATGATACCGACTTTCGAACTCTTTCGTACGAGAGCACCTCTTTTTCTAACATCAATGTTTCATATTTGATTACCCCCCGTGAGGGCGCTCAGAGGGGGAGGTTACAGCGAAATTTGGTGTAAATTAAGGATTGTTTCATGTAAACTGGCAGCTGTGGTCCCTGATGGTTGTAGAAGATGATCGTCAGGTTAAAGATAATCGCTGTCTGTCCTTTGTTGCCCTTTTCATCTTGGACAGTTGTAGCACGAGAATATGAGTACGACATGCTTTGTCATTTACTCTTATAGGCAAACTTGTATTTGTAGCCTTGCCACTGTGAAGTGCAAAAATTAGCAAATAAAGCTACAAATACCAGTTAGAAACTTATGATCTTTTTCTTTTAATTAAGTTCTACTTTTTGAATCTTTCAGACTTGTCATCTCAGACTAACTGCAGTGATTAAAGACATGGATTTTTAAATTTTCTTTCCCCAAGATGTGAAAATCTTAACTTTTAAACAACTAAATCACCAAACCAGTCTTTTCTCCCAAACAAGAGACATAATTAGCAATGTTCCACAGTATCAGAAAGATTGTTTGCTTTCCTTTTTTCCATGCTCTTCATGCATGGATACCAAGCTTGCATTTTAATACAGTTAAAGGCTTCTACAGAAGCCTTAAATATTTCCACCTAAAAGTTATTTTAGAAAATATTTCACAGAATCCCAGAATCACTAGGTTGGAAAGGACCATCAAGTCCAACCATTAATCCAGCGCCACCATGTTCCCTAAACCATGTCCTGAAGCACCACATCCACACGTTTTTTGAACACTTCCAGAGATGGCGACTCCACCACCTCCCTGGGCAGCCTGTTCCAATACCTGACCACCCTCTCGGTGAAGAAATGTTTCCTAATATCTAATCTAAACCTCCCCTGGCGCAACTTGAGGCCATTTCCTCTCATCCTGTCGCTGGTTACTTGGGAGAAGAGGCCAACACCCTCGTCACCACAACCCCCTTTCAGGTAGTTGTAGAGAGCGATGAGGGCTCCCCTCAGCCTCCTCTTCTCCAGACTGAACAACCCCAGTTCCCTCAGCCGCTCCCCATAAGACTTGTGCTCCAGACCCCTCACCAGCTTTGTTGCCCTTCTCTGGACACGCTCCAGCACCTCAACATCCTTCTTGTAGTGAGGGGCCCAAAACTGTATTTTAAACTTGCTTCTCAGTTCTGTGTATTTGCCAGTTCCCCTTCATTGTTGTCTTAAACTACAGAATTGTATAAACTTGAAACAGGCAAGACAACCCCCACTGTGGTAAGGTTTTCATGATGTGTTCATTATTCAGGTATTTGCATCTCATGCAAACTTCACTCGTGTATTAGCTTTAACACTATCTGTAACACATACAGTGCGAACAGGTGACAGGGTGGCCCGTTGTCCACTGATTGAATAGTCTTAACATTTATCGCAGCTATAAATTTTCAGCATAAGAAGTTACCCGTGTTCAGTGGATGACACCTCCTCCTAACACGAGGTTTGTGCTTCTAAAACTAGAGAAGCTACTCTTGAACAAATCACTGAGGCAAGGTGTTAGATACAAATATATTTTGAGTGATGTTAAGATATGTGTCTAGTAAAATAGATGCACCCTATTATACTGTTTTAAATTAATACCCAAATGAAATATTAAACAGTAGCCTGAGCCAAGTAAACATGCAAAATCTATTGAAGTTAATGATTAATAAGTAGAGTTAGGTAGTTAGCATGACAAATGAATGAGCGCTTGTTTATAAGAAAACTGTTATTAATAAGGAATTACTTCAGCTAAAAAAGAGTTGGAGTTAATTATTAAGGGAAATCTTCATTGTATATGCAACCAAGCATGTGGTCACTGTGCTTCCGGACATCTATTTTCTCAGAAGAGAAGGAAGTTTCATGGAGGAGGGAAGCCATTTCCTGAGAAACCATATTTACAGTTTTGTTCCATTTGTTCATATATTGGATCGTTATTTCGATAGTGCAATGTCTTCCCCTCTTTTTGGGGAAGGCACATCTCAAAAGTTGGCAACTCTGTTTAATTTTCCTGCATTCTACAGCAGCTAGAGAGTGACTGCTTTGGTGTTTGTCTTCATTTCCAAGTTACTTCCTTTCCTCCCCGTAATGGGGATCGTTCTCCGTCATCTTGCCATTTGGAAGGTGCTCAGTGAGATAGGCTAGCTGTACGGAAGGGCCCAAGGGAAAGCTTAAGAGGGTATTTCGCCTCTGCTAGTAGAGCTGTGCTTTACAGTGGATAGGAATTATTAATACTTTGCTATTGCTTTTCTTTTGGTTCCTTGGCTTTTTGGTTGGAGGTGGGAGAGGGAAATTAATCCATAATCCGCCGACACTCTTAGTAACTGCTTGTTTCCTCAAAATCTTGAACTTGGTAGATAGGCACGTAAAAATGGAAGCTGAACGCAGCACTAGTTCTTTCTTCTGTGGCCACTCGCTCAGAGCAACTTGAGTCGCGCTGAAAGTAAAACACATGCTGGAAGTGGTGTGACGGGTTTCTGTAATGATCTGTGGTGGACACGAAGCCTGCCAACGCCAAGGCCCTTTCTCAGATTGCTGTTCGTGGCCGGAGCGGTGGATGGGGAGAACCTCGCCTTAATCCCACATATGCTGGAACTGCGAGAAGTCTTCACTTGTTTTATATGAATGTGAACTAAAAGATGCTCTGTGGAGTAGGACTTGGCCTTGCAAAGAAGATGACTTCTGGCCAGTTGCCAGACTTGCCCAGGAGATGTAACTTCAGTTTTCTTTTCTGCAGTAGGTACCTGGTATGTTCCACATCTAGCTGCTTGGCCGACGTCAACAAAAATAATTGGACAGAATTTAAACTACAGTAGATCTGCTTTCCCTGCTCCGCTGCTTCGTAGGGCTATCAGTTCCTACCTAATACTGCATATGAAGTGCACTTGTAATCAAGATACGGCTTTAATCGTGTGCCAGAGGTGCCTAACGTTGTTTACCTGGCCAAGTGCATGATACAGAAGTTAGGAATGAGTGGTGGGGGTGGAAATTCCTTATGCTGCTGTTGCTGCCCTAGATAGGAAGCCTCGCTGCTGTTCAGGCTACCGTGCTGCTTTTGCCCTGTGCTGCCGTAGCTCACAGTGGCTTTTGATTCAGGACTAAACTTCGTGCTGGCTTGAACTTGATCTTCTGCAGAGATTAGACCTGAGGAGCGTCTGTGAGCGAGGCGTGTTGGTACAATTGGCCGGAGAGTTATTTTACATTTTGAGATGATCCCAAATATAGTAGAAAACTCAGAGGGCAGACTGAACCATTTTTCAGTAAGGAAATAAATAGCACAGGCAGTCTTGGGAAATGGAGGAGCAGAACAAGTGAGGAAAGGTGGTTGTGGGCATGGGGCTGGGAGGGGTGGGAAATGTTTTCCTTTAGCCAGCGTGTTGCCAGAATGTCAGTTTGTATAACGGATAGTTTTTGAAGTTTGTGTATGTGAGTTGCTTATGATGGAAGTGAGATTCGAGCTAATGCTACCGCAGCAAAAACTCAGCATGCATTTTACTTGCTTTGCTTTTGGATTAATAGCTGTGTGATGCGAAGGACATGAGGAATTGTTTCCCTCTTTCTTTGCTTCAGATAGAGCTAAGAATTTGGACTTTCCATTGAAATCAAAGAGTACTTTTCACCCCAGTGAACCCTTTTGTAAGGAATCCTAAATCTTGAGAATTTTTTTTTCCTGTATTTAAATTTTGCATGTGTTTTGTACTGCAGTTAATGCCAAATCGATGGATATTGTGCAGCTGGGAGTTCACTGGGCTTCAAGGTGAGATATCTTTATCTCCAAGGTAGAGATAAAGAGATCAACCAATTATCACAGATTTAAGAGCCTTGGATTTAAAGTGATCCAAGGTGGATCCTCAGTTATCACTTTAAATCTGAGACTCTTAAATCTGTGGTACTTGAATACCACTGTTCTTCAGTACGGACAAAACTAATGATTTAGGTTTTCCTTCAATGTATATTGATGTGACTGTTGATTCCCTAGAGTATGTTGCTGCTTTGTAAGTTGAGCATCTTCTTCTAAAAGCATACTTGTAACTTGCCTGTTAGGCAATAGATTTATATATTTTTTTAATTCTTATAAAGTCATTGGTCTGACAATAGCAGCTGTTAAGTATCAAAAACCAGAACAGAATACCTGTATGCACATCTGTTGTACTTTAAACTGTGGGCTGACGCTGCAGGTCATCTCATGATTTTTGCTCATTGCTTTTGTTAGTGTGTA
>NW_010514287.1:4363-46143 GCF_000687285.1 Phaethon lepturus
AATGTCCATATTTCCATACACTGATAATCAGGAATGTTTTATAGCACAGGTGTATGATGCCAGTTAGAATATTAATGTATATATCAATTAAAATAGCTAGGTATGCTTGAAAGCCTGTGAAATTAGAAACAAGTTGACATGACAAGGACAGACTTAAAATAGCACATCACATTCCAGTACTTATACTCTTAAAATATGTACTAATTAGAGACACTTAAATTATTATTTCAATAGCTCTGAAGTGGTAGTCCATTTTGATTCTCCTTACTATAGAAAATAAGACGGTGAGTAATACCAAGACAGTTAGAGAAATGCTTGTGTTAAGAGGATTTCTTTAAAAACTTAATTAAATAATATAATAAATGTATAATTTATCATTTAAAATCGGTTAATGACACGTTTAGCCTACCCCATGGTGCTTTGGTCGTCGTAAGCATTGCCAACATGTAAAAAATTTTTCTTGACATCTATCTAATGGTTACTTTTTGCAAAATTGCTTGTTAGATCTGTATAGCAGACCTGTTTTTTGTTTTTTTAGCTATTTTATGATACTGTGCAACCTATTTTAAAGTGACAATAGTATTAGTACAGTATACTCTGATCCTTGTTCTACTTAGCTAGGTGTTTTACCTAACTGTAGCATTTTAAATTTAAATAATGCTTAATAACTGTGACTTACATTCTAAGAGACACAACAGTAGATTCAGGTAACATGAAAGGATGTTGGTTGTGTTTTTTTTCCTAAACCACTGTTCTACACATTACAAGATACAAGATGTGCATTCTGAACCGCATCTTAACTGAGGTTTTCCGCTCTGCGTGCAGTTACTCGGTTTCGACTACGGTAACTGCAGTTAGACGTCTAGTTTATAAAACTGCTTGTTTGTGTGTTTGCTGTGTAACTTTGGAAAAGTAACTTGAGGAGTAGTAGTCCCTTTAGCCAAGTTTCTTAGGGAATATCATCCTTCCATGGCAGTCCACAAGCACGCCAGGGCTGGGCTCTGTGAGCAGTAGTGCCCGCGGTTTGACAGCTCTCAGCTGCTGCGGTTGAGGTTAATCGGGGACCGAGCACTCAAACACCTTCACTTCCATGCTGAAATTTTTGACCCTTGAACAACACAACTCACAACAAATGTCAAGCGTGCACGGGCTGCTGCTTATTTCTTAAGGTATTTCCTCCCATTCCCACATAGTTGTGTTTTTAGCCATGCCTCTGCCCACTGGACCCTTCGCACCTCTACAACTGCAACATCCCTTATACGCCTTCTACTCAGCTCCACTGTCAGAAATGGGCAGTAGCCCATAAAATACTTGAGTAACTGTCCTCCTCGGTAAGTGGCCCTAAAGCCTTTTTAAAAGTCTTGTTTGCACAAATCCTGCTCATAGGACTAGAAAAATATCAGCACTGGGAGGAACTGAACAAATGATAATATTAAGTATGTGATACCGCAAAGAGAAATCCTGCTCGGTGTCGGTAGTTGTTATAAGCGTGTTTGTTTTGTACTTCCCAGTTCAGCTTCTTGGAAAATATATACTATATAACTATAACTATATATACTATAAAACAAAGTTTCTGCAGAGCAAACGTGTGCCCTAAGGCTCTTCTTTCATGGCTGCCAGGAAAATCTTTGTTGCATATCGCAGCAAAAATAGACTTAACACCCGTGTTTGGTTTTCTTTAACAGTCTGCTAGTGCAAGGGAATTTTTCTTACTGTCCCTCAGTTGCACGAATGTTTTTACAGGCAGAAACACTGCCATACTGATACACTCGATAGCTTCTCCTGTGATTATTTTCCACCGTGCCCATTTCTCGCGGCGGAACCCAAAGGCCCCGCAGCTGTAGACAGCCGTATCGCCGGAGGGGCTGACTCTGCGCCGAGCGCAGGCAGCTCCCAGCGCGAGGCTGCCGTGGGCGCCGGAGAGAGCCCGCTGTTCTCCGTCCGATCTTCTCTCCACCCTCTGCAGCAGCAAGTGGACACACCTGTTGATTCCTGTTGTTGACTTTTTTTATAGTAGCCACTCTGCTGTAACGTAGGAACTACGCTCCTTGGTTCAGCATGACATGTACTGATGAGCCTGAAACTAAAGTCAACCTCTCGCCGGTCTTTTAAAGAGAAAGCTAAAGGTATGCTGTGTTTCTGGAAACTGAGCAACTGCATTGCTCATTCTACAGCCAGCTTACTTGGGTCTATAGCAAGCTTCATATACAACAGTATTTGCTAAAATAAGAACTTTCCCAAAAGAAAAATAATTTATTTTTGTGTTCATGTAAGGATTGCTCATCTGGCTACGAGTCTGATTTGATATTTTAAGTAAGTCACTATTTTGTAAACTTCATTACATGCATTTCTGTATACTAGGAGCCGCCTGGACAACTTGAACCAAAAAGTCTACTAAGAAAGTAGTGTTTAGAGAAACATTAGACTGCAAATACTGGGTATTAATCTAGTGCTCTGCACTGTTGGTTTCTTACACTCGGTGAGATACGAAGAGCACTCACTGTCATATTGAGTTAGGCTACAGATGAGCAGGTACTAAAAAATGTTTATCTGACTTCATGCAATGCTGCAGTTTACAATTCTGCACACATCTATGGCAGGTGGCACATACAGCTGAATGAATCTTTCCACATTTAAATGAGTGCTGCCATCAGTCTGCTGCTGAGTTTGTAGGGTTGAGTGAAGCTTGTGGTAGGATTACAAGGAGCCTGTGTTGTGATACTTGCTGATAAGAGGATGCAAGTATCTTGCTTTAAAAAAATATAGTAAATTGATGTAACTGATCAGATTTACTGAAACACTTCACATTGCCTAAGCAATAATTTTTGAAAAGATCTTGCTATGCTCAGTTTACCTAAAGTACAGGGTAAGTAGAATACACAGTGAGTCATTCTCAACAAGTGTTTTGTCTTGGAAACTAGAGGAGTTGAGCAGCCTGTGAAATGGCACCACTTCAAATATGCTAGCTAAGTTTGAGGAGCTGGAAACAGCGTATCACTGCATGTGAAGTGTTGGCTCAGAGCAAATAAACCCCAAATTTGTGAATGAGGGCATTTGTTTCACAGCTTAAACTGTTAACCCAGTAGTCAGCTGCTATTTCCTATACCATACAGCCACTTTGGATTAGGAAGGTTACTAACTCCTGACCTTCAACAATAACAAATTATGTATATTAAAGTATTTTGGAATATCTAAAATTCATCTGTAATAAAATTAAATTTAAAAAAGACATTCCAGTGTTTGGGAACGAGGTTTGGGGTTGTTTTTTGCTTTCAATAAAGATAAAAGTAGGTTCGTTATCATGCTACAGCTTCTGGTTGCTTTATTTCTAATACTGCACTGCCATGAACACACGAAGCTGCAAAATCTGCAGGGAGCACTCACTCATTCTGGCTCCTGGCAAAAGGGAGGGGACAGACTGGGACAGCAAAAAACGGATGGAGGCTGCTTCTTTCAGCAGTAGCTCTGTTTTATGCTTGCAGCTCCGTTTTATGCTTGTTTAAAGTTCTTGCAAAGCTAGAGTGTAAAGGTGCGAGCAATTCTGAGTCAGCTGAACTAAACCGAGGTTACCGCTTCCTCCCTTGCACCGGCGCTCATGCGGTGGGATAGGGAGCTACGTCAGACAACTGGCTCGACTTAAGGGTTATGCAGAACTGGCTGCCTGCAAAATTTGCAGCCCAAGAGAACAGTCAAAGTGGGATCACCGCAGTCCAGATTTGGATTGAGTTAGCTGCCATGATCCTAAACTTGAAGACTCCATGATAGAGAACCAAGCAGGCTTGTTGCACTGTTTTCACTTCTCTGTTGGAGTCCCTGTTACATGTTTATGTCATGTTTATGTCAAATCAATAAAGTAACTTGCTCAAGTTCTGTTATCTTAAAATTTGCTTTAAATAGTAACCTCTCCAGCCTCTTTTCTGTTCTTAGCGTGGCACTTTTTGTTTTGTTTTCTTCTGTGTAATGAACACACACATGCTAATAGAATTACAGTGCTCTATAGGTAAGGTGTAGTTTTACAACAGTATTTTCCATAGCCTTCAATGTTACATAGAAGAGTTGAGACGGTGAATCTGCAGCTAGTGGTAATGTCAAATAACAGCAAAGTGATATAGCAATAGACAGGAGAAATGAAAAAGAAGCAAGAGATCCTGGTTTGTGGTGCCTGTGGTCTTTTTGCACCAGACGCAGAAGTAGGAAGTGAGGATGGAGTAGTTTGTGTGTCCATAGTAGCCCACTAGTCTGTCATTTTGTACGTTACTTTCCACGAAGACAGCTGTATGTACAGCTGATTCATACTGTGTGTTTACACAGTATAATTTAACACTGAATTTAAGATAGCCTTGCTTTTGTGCCTTGGTTAGATGTGGTTAACTTTCATTATGAAAATGGATTCTTTGTTTATTTCTTAAGCATGCAAATAGTTTTGCATTTTTATGAGCTCTTCCGTTCAAGCAGCTTGGTCAAAAGTGCTTTCATGACGAAACGTACCACCACAGGGAAGAGGAACAACTGGAAGGTGAACCTAAGCTTGCTGTTCTTCAATAAAAATCAGGGTGAGAAGGTGGGAGTTGCAAGAGGGATCGGAGCAAGACTGTGCCTTAGAAAACCACGGAGAGCATGCTGCTTGTACGAGTATGCTACTGCTTGCCGTTCTGGGATTGTCAGTACTCAGTCTGGCTTGTTCATGGATTATACGTTATCCTTGCGCTTCAAGTTCATAAGGAAGAGGCTGTATAGGTATTTCAGCATGTCACTGAAGCTTGGTCTTTCAGGCCTGTTTTTCTTGAGTGCCTTTAAATAACAATACCTCTGCAGTGTACGTTACAGTTCCACAGAACTGGACTGAAAAAGAGAACATGCTAAACAGTCTGGCAGTTTTAGTCTAACATAACTGAAGACAAAGACTCCTTGAGCTGAGTTCAGCTTACTTGAATGCTCAAAGATGGTTTGATGAATGATAATCACATACATGGAACGGTCAGCAGTAAGCGTAAGACTCTTTCCAGACACATTATCTAATGAAAAAGATCAGGCGGTGGCCAGCCTTGTAGTCTTTCTTCCCCCATTCCTCAATGTAAGAATACTGCAGTGATTCAGGTATAACCCACACCCACTTAAAAAGTTACTGCTGTTTGGAAAATAATCCTCATTTAACCTGGACCAAATAGGTCTGAACGGTGGTGTGGAGAAAGAGATGAGCAAGCAGCGGCACTTGGCAGAGGCAGAAGGGTCAATGGAAGGAGAAGCAAGGCTTTGGGAAAGCCTTCTCTATGTTACCTGAATAGGTAGGTTGCTTTCACTGGGGCTGGATCATAATTTCTGTAATATATACATGAAAAGAAGATACAAACGTAGCGTGTGTGTAGCCTAGTACTACTTTTACTCAAAGTATGAGATTTCAGGACCACACCAACTGTTGTAACGCTTGTTTTCCAACCTTTCTCAATCGTGGTCTGTGAGCAGACTTTGGATGCAGAGGTAAAGGGGGTGTGTGCAATCTTACTCTCTGAAAGGCCATAGTGGGTAAGGTTTCTGTTGGCTGTTTCTCCAAGGTAATTCATCGGTGTTCCTCAGACAAAACAGTAATAAATTTGTTACATAGTTCCTCTTTATAAGTTTATAAGTTTACCTTTCCTTAAAGAGCTGAAAATGAAAAATATTTCTGTAACTTGGATAGCATTAAGTAGACTTGCCTTTAAGAAAGTTAAGCTCTGAAGTTGAGGGTATTAAAAGCAGTCTAACGTCATAATGCTGGTTTTAACCACGAGTAAATTTGAAAACTTTTTGTCAGGCATAGTGTTTGGCAGCATGTTACGTCATTCAAACATCTGAAGGCACTCAGAACATAGAATTTATGTGAAAATACAGCACTTGAGAATGATAACGTAATGAGTTTCTAGTGGTAGCCCCTGACCTAAAGTAAAGTACATGATCAGCCTGTTCCACGTTTTCAAGTAGCAGGTAGTTGCAATTGTACAAGTGGTACTGACAACAAACAGCTGACAAACTCAAAACCTAAGAGATGCCTAGAATTTTCACTATTTAATTTTTTTTCTTTTTTAGATTTTTTGTGAATTTATCGACCTACTTACCTAGAAAGATTTGAATTGCAGATGCCTTAAAGGTAGAATGACTTCTTTTTTGTGTGCTAGTGAGCAATAAGATTGACAGTAAGTAGGGAGCGGGCACTTAAATAACCTGTACTAAAACCTTCCAACAGGGAACTTTGTCCTACCATCGCTATAATGATCAGTCCAAATACTGATAGTCCTGGAGTGGGGCCTATGTATTTTTAAGTTGAAAATGGAAACATTTTCTGACAACGTTAGCTTTTTGAGTATCACTGCATTTGTTAACAAATTAAATTATGTCTTTTTTATTACTAACCATAAACTGCTGCTGTGATACACAGTGTCATACTAAGGACTTTTCTGTCCCTCTTTCAGAGCAAAAGTTCCTAAAAATAAGTCAAAAGAATGGTCAACTGCGTAGGTTCCCTCTTCATGCTTCCTTCCAAATTTGTTAAGACCACTTTACTGTCTGTTTAGTCTAGTGCTGCACAAAACAGTTCCTTACTTCTGCAGTTGCTGCTGTGATTCCTGCTTTATTCATCTCGAAGGTGGTTTAGTTACCCAAATACCAAGCCATGCCATCAAGCCACTTGAGTTCTTAAGCTGTGTGGTTTGCTGCAAGTAGTCACGCACACTTTTTTTATGTCTTCTGCGCTGGTGGGGCTTGAACAAATTCCTTTCAGGAAGCTGTGTGGCTGTGCTGGTGCACAGCTGTCCTGCGCTAGTGTGTTTTGCTGGGGCGTAGGACATATTAGCACAGGCACAATCATGTGGGAATATGGTTATGCACCTCCTTGGCCAGAGCCAGCTTGCTCTACGCTGTCTCTGCTTCCAGCTGAAGCTTTGGGCACGTGATATTGTGACCCAATCCTGTAAGTATGTCCTCTGATATTTTGCAAAAGCTACTTGGATATTTTGGACTAAGAACACCAAAAGCTGCCTACCTCTGAAACGGTGCACCTTCAACGAGCATGTTGGTGTCTGTAAACAGGAAGCGCGATAAATGCGCGTGCATGTGTATTGGGTGGTAATGTTCAAAACCTCGCTGTTTAAAACTGTCTCTTATTTTTCCCCTCCATTTTTTAAACTTCTTTTCTCTAAGAAGTGTGCTAGTTTCTACCTTGTTCTCCTGTCTTAGTATGAACATTTATGTATGGACTACTTTTGCATTGTTTTTCCTGTTTTGTGGTTTTACGCTGCTCAGAAGATTGAACAAAATAATGTTTAGAGCCGTTAAAGCTAAAAACTTGCATCCACATTTTGCCTTGTAGGAGAAAATGTACTGAAATTTGCTCCGTCATTTCAGTTCCTCTTTGAAGTGCAGATAAAATTAAAGAACTGTTACAATACAGGAAGTCAGTAAGATTGCCTTCCCTGGGCAGAAAATGTCATCACCAGTATTACCTCCCTTGCTGATGGGTAAAATCCCCAAATTCTCTCACTAAATTGGTATGCACTGCGTTAAGTTTTATTAGCCATGTACAACTCATCCCCAGTCTGTATCTCCAGTTCTTCCTTATAAAAAGTAATACTTGAATTTCCAAATAACCTTATTAATGTACCCTAAAGATATCTCTATCATAAAGCACATGAAAGTAGCAGAAAGCAAGTTCAGTCACAGAAAGTTTGAAGTGAGCAAGAAGTTGCAGTATGAAGACCTGTCTTGGGTGCATCTTTATCTGGGAATTCCAGGTGTGGACCTAGAGATGACAGGCACCTCGAGTTCAATCTAGGTATGTTTGGCTAGAAAGCGATAGGATAGGTTCATCAGGAACCAAGCAATAGACCGTGCTAAAATTTTGCATTAAGACCACAATAAAATTCAGTTCCTCAGGCATACAAAAGACATCATCACTTTTGCACTGGAAAACACGGATTGTGCAAAAGATTAAAATATGTTTGCTCCCAATGCTCCTAATTTTTATTGACTTTCAAAACATTTTCCTCTGCAGCTTAACTAGTTACACAGTGAAAATAAAAAATAGAGATGACTCATGCTTGAAATCTCAGGGGCTACCATCTCAAATGACCGTGGGTGGGAACAGTTTTCTTAAACTTGTATTTTCTAAGTGCACGCCCAGTCATCTGTATATCTGAATATCTGCAAAGAGAAAATGTCTTCAAATTGCAATTAAGAAAGCCTAATTTTTTGTGCTTAGTCACAAAAAAGGGAGGAATTTGCATTTGGATGTGAGCTCCTAAGAGAGAAGGGAAAGTGTATTTCCCAGTTCTGGTGTTCCTCTTGTTGACTGTCCCCACAGAATTTTGAAAAAAATCATAAGAACTTTAGAAAAATCCTTCCCCAGCCCGCAGTAGGCTTTGTGGTAGGCAAAAGACTGCTAACGCAGTACACGAGGAGGAGCATTTACTCCCCACCCGCCCCCCTTTTTTTTTTTAAGTATGTAATTAATTTCACTACTTAAGTTATGACCAGTGTCTGAGAAGAAAGCGACCTAATGCCACTGATGAGAGACAATGGAGTTTTTGAAAAGCAATGAAGGTAAATGTAAAATTGGTGGCAGAATTTCAAGTCAAAACAAAAGCTGAAGACACAGTCAGACACAGTCAGGTTGTCTGAAATAATACAGAATTGTATTTAGAACTTCAGTCTGTTAAATTACACAACAGTTGCTGTTGGCAATATATTTAAAAAGAAGTATATAACCTGTCAGGGTAGCTACAGTAAAAGGGAGAAGCTGTTGTAGTGCATTATTGTGTCTGGATTTCAATAGAACACAGGAGGTTAATGTTACTGGACTCTCTCCATAGAGCATTAGGAGGATTATGATGATCTCTCTCATTACATTGCATGTTTAGCTGCCAGACTGGACTTGTGTTCATCCACTTCCACATTTTACTCTTTGAGTTGCTCCTTTCACAAAAAGGTTACTACAGGGCAATGCTGCTAGATTTCAGGAAATTTGTAAATAAAGGAAGTAGCTTTTAACGACTGGCCCTCCTGCGTTCGCGTTACTAAGCTTTGGTCAGATGAATCTCTTAGCTAAATCCTATTTAAAAAGAATGATTCAGTGTTTACTTTCTCCTAACTTTTGTTCTTATGTAGTAATAGATTCATGTTACTACTTTTTATTTTATATTGGGAAATGCCATTTTACTTTTAAGTATTTCTAATGCATCATCACAAAAGTACATACAATTCCTCCTAGGTCATGCTGTATGGATGTTTGGTAACATACCAGACTCGAGGCCAGGAAATAAGTGTTAATATTTAATCTGTGCAGCTAGGGTAATGTCATTAATTAATTTTTTTTTAGTAAAATGTCATTAACATTTATCCAACCCTAATGCCATGACTTGATCAGAGTCTGAACTTGAATGCATGTAGTCCAGCAATCGGTGAAGCAGTTGTATCCAACGGGCATAAGCATAAATACCTTGTCTCTGGGTAAATTTTAAAAAACTTTTACCCAGGGAGATTATTTTCTGTACTCCTTCATCTTTACTTGCAAAATAAGCAAGTAAAAGATGAAAAGCACCTGATGGCCTCATTTCCTTACACGGTGAAAGAATGTTGTTGAAATGATGATCATAAGCATACAATACCCTAATTCTTAAACAACCTGTAGGCCATGCATATGTTCCTAATACTGACAATAAGTTGAAAACAGATAAAAATGAATGCTCAGTAGACCCAGGAAAGCACCTAGCAGTTAGAAGCAAAATATGAGTTACACAAGTTACATTGATACTTTCTCTCTGCATTACCCCCCATCACACGTTCGTTAGTAATACAGAAACAGGAATAGTCCATCTGACTTTGAAGACTGTAAAACACTGATACGTCAGTTATTTACTTGTATCGTGCCCTGAAAATGCAGGGAAAACGGAGTTCTTAACTTTTC
Organism: Phaethon lepturus; assembly: GCF_000687285.1. Lineage (NCBI taxonomy): Eukaryota > Metazoa > Chordata > Aves > Phaethontiformes > Phaethontidae > Phaethon > Phaethon lepturus. The sequence continues at coordinate 14,298 of NW_010514287.1, forward strand.
TGTTAAGAAAATGTCTTCTGTTAAGAAACCCAGCTTTGAGTAAACTCCTGGTTTATGTCAGGTGTGTTCCAACTAGGATACAGAAGCAAAATCTAGACTATCCATTCATTGCTGCATGACATGAAATGGTTGCATAGTTGAAGAATTTACTTGAAGGAACTAACTTGTGTGAGTGTTACTAGTTCCTTTCAATGCCAAGTAAAACTGCCTGACTTAAAACCCCACAGAACATGATGCAGTTTTCAGATGCCTGTGTTCCACACAGAAAAAATGGAAGGAATGTCTTCAGTGTGAAGTCTCACTTGTGCTTTTGCATTTTTTACTTCTCCCTTTTCTAGCTGAACTGTCTCTTTTTGGCCTGTAATTGGTATCATCAATCACATTTTCAAGTTAGAATCGCCCTTCAAATTGAAAATTTTAAACATAATTTGGTCATAAAGATTAGGTTTAAATGCTTCTTTGTAGTTATGTATTATGCTAGAGGCTGCACAAATGTCTGTCCATGATACGGACCTATACAGAATAGTCTGGATGTTCAGTAATCTTTTTTTATTTTGTTTAACCTGCTTCATTTGTAACGCTTAAAAATAAAACAAGGATAAAGAGGGGAATTGGATCTCCAATCTGTAGTTGCAAACTGATACAGTATAGGCAAATGCAGAGATCTTCTGTTGTAATACACTCCAGAACAATAGGTGCAATAACAGGCTTTGGAATTTCTCTTATTTTAGGCAACTTGAGATAATGTTTTCAAAAAGTTGAAAGTTAGTAAGGATGTATTCCAAGGAGGCATGATTTTACTGTGGGGAAGCAAGTGACAAACCTTTTTTTTTTTTTGGTAATGTATGAAACTGGTTTTAGTATCAGTTGTATGTATTAGGACATTATTTGATTTTGGGTATCGAATTTCTCAAGGACAGTGTTTGCAGGCAAGAAAAATGTTATGGAAGATGTGGCCAATAGGGCTTTGTATTTGTAGGTCTTAAACTGATTTGATCTTCTAGACTGTGTAGTTTAACAATCTTAGGAGAGGCTACTACTTTTGTATTTTGCAAAGCAGTTTACTACTGAGAAAGAAGCAGAAAATTAAAAGATGGTGATAACTTGAATCTCACTAGTTGGATCATCAGAGCCATGTGAGTCACAGCCTTTCCACCGCAAAATGATTATGTAGCTGAACGCAGAACTAGTCCGTCTGTCCTTTTTGTATTACATAAGGGAAGGAGGAGATTATCAATTCTTACTTGGCTGTTTACATAGCATTTGCTGGGGAACTTCCACAGCCACATAGCCTCTCAAATTTTTCCTTGATCATGCTGCTTGCCTTTTCATGTGCTTGTTTTAAAAATGTTGGGCGGGAACAGCGCAACTGCATCTCTTTGTTGTTGAAACACTGGAGTAAGAATAACATTTGCCATAATGCCTGATGAGAGGGTGTATGGGGAGAATGGGGTGTATGTTGAGGGGATCAGGCTGAAATACTTCTTTGTTAGTGGACAATATGCATTTTCCTTTTTAATTTTTGTGCCCTGTAGTCAAAGTATATTTTGTAGACGTTGGAGGAGTTTTGAGGTAATATTTGAGTATTTTTTAGTTGCAGGTTTTCTCCTTTTCCATCCTCTTCCGAAATACTGTCTGTCCAGGCCACCAGTTCTGACCATGTTCATTAACTAAAATGCCAAGGAGACCTAAGGATGCCTCTCACTTACTTTCTTTACCACAAAAAAGTGACCTAACAGCTGAGTTTGCTCTTAGTTAACGGTGACCGCGAGCATTCACAGTACTGCAGCATCAACTAGATCGACTAGAAACCTTGTGTGCCTTAGGCTTTTGGTCAGATCACTGCATAACCCGTACAGGTTGAGTACGGGCTTGTGAGAGAGGGAGCGCTGCAGTGAATGAGCCTCAGGTATTTACAGGGCAGATTCTGGATGGGATTTAATGAGGTAAAAGTAACAGAGGTGAGTCCAGGGGAAATAACTTTCCCAATTCAGCGTAGTCTCAACGGACAGTTTTCAGCTGTGGAATCTTGCCTTCGTCTTTTATGTTTTCTACCTTTGGGGCACATACCCTTTCACCAAATATTTGCTTGCCCTTACGTTATAAGATAAGGAAAGAGAGTTTCACACCAGTCCATTAGATAATTGAGAAATACTGGGTAAGCGTGGCTGGTCTGGTTTCCATTACGATAAGTGTTACAGCAATAGATGTATGACTCTTGACACTTACAAATTGATTTATTTATTTTTTCTAATTGACATTAAGAGCATGTACGTTCTGAGGTAGTAAACCAGATGTAGTGAATATAAAGGGCAACGATATTTTTCTTGAAACCAAAAATAAATCTGATCTTTGTTTAGTAGCTAAGGAAAATTTCCATTAACTGCCTTTTCTTTTCAAGCAGTAGTAAGAGAAACAAGATTTTTTAATACCACTTGTATTTTTCCTGTTTCAGAGAGAATGTATATATTTAAACTAGGATCCCGATAGGATCCACTCTATCTGACTTTCCCCTCTGTCTGTTTGTTGGAACATAGGCATTACTATTTATGGTGTACAGACATAGTAAGAGCTCTCAAATGTTCAGGCTTTGAGCCACTATTGCATTGACAGAGCACAGAAGGGCTTCTGAAACCTGCTGGTGTTTGATTATATTACCTCTGGAGTTTTCATTGCCCTCTGACGTAAAAAATTGTGCAAGAGGAAAATATGTAGAAATTTGCCTGTGAGAAAGAAACAAAAATTGGACCTCGTGTACTTTACTCATGGTAGAAGAACTTGCATTAATTTTGGCAGAGTTTGTTTTCATAAAAACACTGACGATGTAAAAACTGAATCATTTCCCTTAGTTTTTCTTCTTTCAATCTTTCTAATCCCCAAAAAGTTGTAATTAGCCACAAGATTCTTCTAACTCCTATTGCTATTTAATCACAAGTCTTCTCATCTGCAGAAGTGTTCTCTCATTCTTGTGTGTGATGGGTATAAACCTTGAAAAATCAAAATTTGCAGACAGCCTGGTAATATGCGCTCCTTTGTCCATTGTGTTTAAGCTTGCTGCATCTTCCTGGCAATGTGATATTTCTCAGTCTTTCTGTAATTTCTTTTTGAAATCCTAGGCTCTTTCAGTTCTAGTACTGGAACAAATTCAGGACTACTAGATGTTGATTAAAAAAAAAACCAAACTGACTGCAACTAATACCCAATGTACTCATTCAGTCAAATCATTTTTTTTTTTTCACTGAGTAGAACCACCTTTCCACTTACAAATTACAAATGCTTGCTGTGGTTTCCAAAATGTTTAGATATGCCAAAATGCTAGAGAAATTCCGGAAATAGCTGTTACTTACTCACAGTGGATTGTTTTGGAAGACTTCAGAACTTCCTGAAAGGAGTCAACCCTGAGTACTTACACTAAAGCCACAAGCGTGTCTCCCATTTGAAGCTGGCAGGAGCTCGGTTGCAGGGGAACCAGGACTTCCTCCGGGGTTGTTTTTAAACTAAACAACTTCTAGTGTTGCAGAGTCCAGGTTTTCTTTGCGGACTAGAATACTGTCTTTTTCCTGTCTTGTTGCCTTCAGATCCTAACTATCCACACTGTCTAATGTCATCTTTCATACTAGAAGACCTTCCTAACACAATGAAATAATGTTTTAAAAATTGCAATTAAATGTCTGAAGTAGATTGAAAAAGTAGTATGTTGTCTTCTGTTCATGCTATTACATAGTAACTTGGATTCCTGGCAAGCTTTTTAATGCAAGAGGAAGGACAATAAACACTATTATTCATATACTTTCAATATTAAACCTGGACAATGTTTTGGACTTGGGCTAATTAAAGCCTTTCCTAACAAAGATAATTTGCTGCCTTATTAAAATTAAATTGCATAGGATAAAATTTCTAACCACAGGTACTTCTTTAGGTTTTGAGTTACACTTAGAAATTCTAGCTGTGTGTGCAGATGCTGGGTAAGTTGATTCTGTCCTGTTTGAGTAGTTAAGTGCAGAGAAGATAAAAGGCATCTCCTCCTCTGTGAATAGTCACTTCCAGAGATATAAACTCTCTCCCTGTTCCCCACACACACTTTTGCTCTTAGTCTCATAAGCTTTTGTGACTATTCAAAAGCTATTTTCCTATATATATAAAAAAAAATAGTTGCCACTTGTTTCTTAGATTTTTGGTTAAATTAATGAAAAATGACAAAAAGAGGAGTGTCTCTTCTGTTCCAGAACCTGTGCTCCGATTTCAGACTGTTGTGTGGCCCTGGCTGCAGGACAAGAAGAGAGTGTTGTGTATTATCCATCTCTGAAGCTTTAACTGAGGATATTGAAGTCAGATTACACTCAAAGAACGTCTCTTCCGTCTGTGGCAGTCTGTAAAATACAGTGTCAGTGTTTGAGCATTCGCGTCCATTATTTGTTTTCTATAGTAAGCTTGGACTATAGAATTTTTGTAAACAGCCAGCATATAATAGCGACGAGGAAAATATTACCTGATGAGTGAGGTTTCTAATATGAACACTGTGACACATCATTGCAAATGATAAATGAACTGTAGTCTAGAGAGTTACCATTTCAAAATTGCTAGCAGCTTATTCACCTGAGGAAAAGGTGCTGAAAACACAGCTATCTGGGAGAGCAACCGTTATTTTTGTTCAGTTTCGGTTTTTTCTTAGACTGTAGTCATGCCTGACGCATATTGATTGCTGTTGCTGGGAATGTGCATTTCCTACATCAAGAACTGGAACCTCTGCTGTTTCCAAAATACATTGTGTCTAACAAGGCTAATTACATTGCACAATTAAGAGAAATAATGAACTTTGTAAGTCGATATAAAATACTATGTATTCTAAATATTCTAGTATTACATAATAGCTTTATTTTGATAGAGTGAAATTTTTAATGCGAGTGCTACATTTTCTTTTCTTTGTGAGGAAAGAGGAAGTTTACTGAGAACATAACTGTTACACTTCAGTAATATGTAGCTGGCGTTCCTTGACGGTAGCCTTGATGGCACATCAGTGTGAACGTTGCATCTCATCCTGTCTCTTAAATTCTATTTAAACTTAAATCAGAAATTGAAGGCATAAGGTGTAATTCGAATAGCTAAGTTTGGCTTCTAACCAAACGGAATTGGTATGGAGGTACTTTTGCAAGTTCCGTATGTCAGTCTGTTATGCATTATATTTAAAATATGATAAATATTTATTTGGCACGAGTTGGAGATAGTCCTGTTATGGATCAAAATCTTATACAGCCATATGCAAGTGCCAGTAACACTAAAAACATTATCGCGCCTCTTATTTCAAATTTCAAGAGAAAATGTTTGTTGGAGAATTTTGTAAGGGATGTTTAACACAGTTTCAGTCCATAAAAACCGGTACCTTGACTGAAATCTTAGACTTATGGGGAAGGCTAATAAAGTATAACTGGTTAAACATCAGTTAAAAGCCTTCTATATATAAAACCAAGTAGTCCAAGAGAACGATTATGCAGTAGACTTTCTGAAGTCATTATCTGTATAGTTACATATCAGCATCTTTTTTTTTTTTTCCCACTGGTTGTGGGACCAGTGAGGCCTCGCTGCCCACATAATCGTGCTTTTGTCATGTAAAGTCTCCTCTTACCTCAGCACCCAAACTCTACTTCATGTTCCTTATGACTCTTTTGGGTGGTATATGCTACAGATAGTCCTGAGTTCATGTGTCTACTGATACTCATCCATCCAGAGTGATAAAGGTCTTGTTGCTTCTGCCCCGAGACAGATGAATGGAACATACGGAATCTGAAAGTCTCTTTCCTGCCATTTTTTTTTTGAATTAAATTAAGCTTCTGTTCATAGTTTTATTTAGAACACGGTTAAATGGGGAGGGGTCAGAGGTGTCCCATAAAAATTAAACTCCTTTTGGGTAGTTTTGTCTTTATTTGTACACTGTAGTTTGCAACTCGGTCTTTTCCAATAACATCACTGTTCTCCTCTTGTAGGGGTAGCACGTGCCGCTTTTGTCTAAATCCTCCTAGAAGAGCTATTCTTCCCCTTAGGGTAGAAATTCAAAAGATTCCTCCTTTCTGCAAGGCAAAAAAATTCCCAACCTCCAAGACTTTCTTTTTTTCTATTTTAATATAGATCTAATCGACACTGAAAAAAAACTCAGTCATCACTGTCAGATACCTGGTAAGTATACCTCTGTGTGCGTGTGTCAGTGTTTTATGTTAATATGTTTAAAGAAAGAAGATATGTTTGTCTTTTTGGAACTTACTAGGTTTTTCCAACTCCTGTCTATTAAGAATTACAATTTTTGTCAAGCTAGAAACATTTTAAATCACCACAAATGTGTACAAATTAGCTAAGTTACCTGTTTTTATAAACCCTTTTTAAAGTGTTTCAAACGAAATTTCAAAATGAAAGAAATGCAGCCGTTAATTTTTGCTGATGTGAACATTAGCATAACTGGCTGCAAGTGTACAAAGTGTGTTTGTACATGCACTTAAAAGTTATTTCACCAGGGTGCCAGTTTTAGGACAAAACAAACATTCTTTTCCATTAAGACCTTTTTTATCACTACTTTATTATTTCAGGCAGTATTTTGAACATTCTGATGAGTTTTTTTAGCATGTTAGAAAGTTGTTCCAGTAAACTCTAGAAGTTCTTAAGTTAGCGTTCGACACTGAATTGAGTTTTGTTTTTTGTTGCTTAGTCAGCTTGAAGATCATCACACATATAAAACCACACATTTTATGCATGTAGAAAGGATTATTAGATGACATCAGTAGGGTGTAATTTTTCAAACACAGTCCTCTTCACACATAGTCTTACAATCCATTCTGCAACCTAGTTCAGTTTTAAAGACTTAATATTGATAATTAGTAATACAGTGTGAATTGGATATTGTGAAATACCTCTTTAAATCATGAGAGCACTGTTACAATTCATTGTGGTGTTTGCATCTCATCAGTGCTTAGATGACAAGAGGTGCAGGTCCCCATCATTTTAGATATGGTAAAAAAAGGGACAGCTCTTACCCCAGAGACAGTTCAATTCACTGATGCAATAAGAAAGAGCGAGAAATCGCAGTGGAAAGAAGAGATAATTGCAATAAGTATATGTTAATAGATACCATTAGTCAATAGAGATTTAAATAAAAAGTAGTAAGTAAATCAATGTGTGAAAATACGATCTGCAGTTCTTTGTATCTGTTGTAATAACAGGTACACAGAAAATACTCTGAAAATTTTGTGGTACTTCAGTGTTATACAAGCTGCTAAACAGCTTAAATATAATTTAAAAAATTAATGTACAGGAGATTAAATTGAAAAGTTAAAGTATGTGTCTTTTTATAATATTGGCCAGGCCAGAACATTGGCTAAAGAATTTAAGTAAATATGAGCCTATTCCCCTCCTCCCTTTCTAAATCAGTTCTTGATTATTAGCAAGTACTTTTTTTACTAGTAGGACTACTTCTGAAAAAGCTACTACTCAGCCTGAATAAAAGCTATAGTACTGTATCATTATATTAAATTACTTGCATTAGTCCAAAAGTCTGCTTTTTATCCAAGTCATATTCTTTTTTTATCCAGTCATATGCTTTTTGTTGGAAGGTGAAGAGCAGCAAGTTCTCCGTGGGGTTTATTTTAAAATCTGTCTAAGCGTGGGCATGCACTGAAGTTTTCTTACTGTAGTCTTAGCACTATGGCTGGCTTTTGTTTTAAATACAAGCTCAACTGCTGCTTTTGGAGCACCGAATTAACTGGAATGAAAATATCATACAGGATTTGTAATGTAAACAAGTAAACCTTCATTTTATGGAACTGGAGCTTACAGAAGTAAAATGATCTCTCCTCTGCTGAGGTTTGACTCTGAGCAGTTGATGACGATGAGGTTAACTAGAGCAGAATAAGCATATATGTTTTGAAAAGAATGTAGCATCCACCTTTTCTAAAAGAAGCATGCAGAATACTCTTTTTTCTGAACAAGTCTGAGCTTAGTTTAGTACATTATACTACCATTCAATAGTAATTTTATTCTATGGTTTTAATTAAAAAAATTAATGTGGTGATCATTTTATTTTAAGTATCTGCAGATCTCTTAATCTTACATGACATTAAATGTTGTTGATATTGGCTACAACACAATTGCAGATGTTGGAATTCTTACTAAAATACCCACCAACCTACTAATAGATTTCTGTTATGCTGTTAGTAGCAGTTGTCTTGTTTAACCTGAAACATTCGTTGTAGCTTCCCTCATCACTTGAGAGTGGCAAATAAAGGTACATTTTGAGGTGTGCCCACGTTCTTTTAATTCTGGACGGAGCCCTGAAAATTCCCCTGTTCTCATCCATTCTGCGTATCAGATTCTGTCCATGAAAGATTGGGCTTTGCAATAAGCTAAGTCAGCGTCCCTCACTCCCCAGTGAGTCTGAGGTACCGCTCTTTTGTTGGTGCGCCTTTGCCTTTCATTTTTCCTGTGTGCATCATTCACGATGTGCTTGCGTGCCGTGTTTGCATGCCATCCAGATGAGGGTAAGAACCTGCGTATTTTATGAGCCAGTGCAGACTAGTTACAGACTAGCGGGTTAGCCACAACCATGGTTTACTACGATGCTTTTGTTTTTCTCCCACTCACCTTCAGGCCCAGTTCTCCTTAATGAGGAAAGATTTCTGACATGCAGACAACATCTTGCCAAATTGTGTTTTATTTTAAGTTGGATTAAACTGGTCACACTGGATTCCATTTTCCATACCTGGAGTTCTGAAATGCCTAGATTGATGTACTCTTTGGAGGGGGGGAAAGCAAATCTGTGTAATACCTTTCCAAGAGTCTGACATTCAGAGTTGAAAAGTAATAGATTAAAAAGTCGGTTGCTGCGGCAAAGTTAATAAAGCAGTTTTGGAATATTATATAGTTGTTAGGTTACAACATGTAGACTTTTGAGGACTCTGTATCAAGATACAGAGTATCAAATTGATATAATCTGAAAAACAGTAAAGAAATCTACTGTATCTTTTCTCTGTAGTACAAATATTTAGGGGGAAAACAACGGTTGACCTTTCCCGTAATTACACAATTGTAGCATTACTGAAGTAGCTTAAACACAATATTATGATGCGAAGGACAGGCTTAATCTCAACAGCCCTGAACTATTCAAACAGAGATAGTGCAGAAAAGTCTTCGAAAAGTAAATATTTGTGGAAGCACCAAACAAGTATGGAAAAGATTAATCCTCTTTCGTCTTCAGAGCAGTACACTGCTATGTCGTACAGGGTACATGCCTCTTAAGTCAGTTACTTCAGTCTCCTTTGTCTTGATGCATTTGAAGTGAACTCTTAGAAGGACTAACACTAATGGACTGACTGTGAGATTACTAATTTAATTCTTTTTTCTGTTTTTTTTTTCCTGCTCTCTGCTTGGCTCTGGTCTCCACCCCCAGGTGTCCACTGTTGGCTATCAAAGGTTACTAAAATTTTAGCAGCTGCTCTGAAACAACTACCTAAGCCTCACTTACTGTTGCTTCTTCCTGCACCATACTGCACTGCTGCTTTGCTCTTGCCTGCTTCAGAACACAATAAGAGATTTTCTTTTTGAAATACCTGCAATGAAACTTAGGCTAGAAGTACATGCCATTCTCTTGCTGCCTGTGTACTTGTTAATATCTGTATACAGTATGCTCGTATTTATTCCATGGTATTTTCTTACCAATGCTAAGAAGAAAAAGGCTATGGCAAAACGTTTAAAAGCTAAACCCATCTCGGACAAACCTGGAAGCCCCTACCGTTCTGTCACTCATCTGGACTCACTAGCAAACATAAACATTCCTGGAGCAGACACGTTGGACAAGCTATTTGACCATGCTTTAGCAAAGTTTGGGAAGAAGGACTGCCTTGGGACTAGAGAAATACTGAGTGAAGAAAATGAAATGCAACCAAATGGAAAAGTGTTCAAAAAGGTAACACAATTTTGTCATTAATTCTGATTTGGTTTTGAGCTGATTTGCTTCTTGCCTTAGATAATGGAGGTCTTTACTAATCACCACCTCATGATAGAAAACATCCATTTTATAGTAGTTAAAGCATAACAGAATACAGGATACTATTTATTCTACTTCAAGAAAAATGAAAGGAATTTATTTTTTTTTAAATGAGTGGCAATGTGTGTGCTCAAGGTGTTACGCACCAACTCACATAAGCTTGTAGAGCTGTACCAGCAGCTTCTTGTCGTCATAATTTTTTTTTTTTTCTTACTCAACAGTTAATTTTAGGAACTTACAGGTGGTTATCCTATGAAGAAGTAAATGAGAAAGTGAATCGCTTGGGGAGTGGACTGACTGCCCTGGGACTAACTCCAAAGAGTACTGTTGTCATATTCTGCGAGACCCGAGCAGAATGGATGATTGCAGCTCTAACCTGCTTCAAGTACAACTTTCCTCGTGAGTGCTGAACTTGTTTACTGCTGATGTATTTTAGAACCATTTCTCAGCACTGGTTTCGCTGTTAAGTGTTTTGAATCTGCCAGTTCTGTCATTGATGGTATAAGAATTTCATAAACTCACTCTGCCTATGGTCTGATTCTTACAAGTTTCCAGTCTATTCTACGCGTTGCGGAGATCCCCCAAATTAACTTGCTTATACTTAGGAGACCGTTTTTTCTGATTTTATTGTAGTAATGTTCTAGATGTTAAATGACAGAACAGTACAGTTACTACTTGTTTTTTTTTTTAAATACTCTGAAGATGACAGTAGTTGCATTTCTCCCCCCAAAATGCGGAATGTTTTTATAGTATTTTCTGTCTGTATCCTGACCGATGCATCCAAAACATGAAATAAAGTTATTAGAAGAGAGAAGAATCAAGATCATATGCTAGCGTGAAGGGGTTTTGGTGACATTTTTAAGCTGCTCAAGTTGATTACCATTATGTATATGTTGTTTTTTTTTTATTTAAGCTATCAAAAAATCTCTAATCTGACTTAATGCATACAGACTTCTCAGTGAAGTGGCAAGGGTTACTATGCACTCACCTGTGCAGTCTGCATACAACACACTAGGACCCATAGCTTATTTTTGTTGCTACCTTATGTCTTTGCTTGCACGAGGCTGCCTCTTATTTCTTCCAGTATTAGTAGTAGCTGACCGTGTGAGAAGGTCACACAGTAGAGTATGCAGAGAGGCTGTTAAAGGGCAATAATGGAAGAGCTGACATTGCTACTGAAGTAGGAAAGGATGGTTAATTTGGTCTTGAGCCTCATTATTTGAGAGGCAGGAAGAATCAGCTATATAACATTACTCTCTTTTTGCCCCTTCCATATGAACCCTATTTCATAGGAGTATTAGATGCCTTTAAATGGTCTTTGGAGGTGAGAGTTTGAGATAGCAGACAATACTAAAGCAAAGGTTTTTTTTTCAATAGAGAGATGATGGGAAGAGGTGAATTCCTTGGTGCCTGTGAGGCACTTAATGGCATCACTGTAGCCAGTGAGGGTTAAAAATAATGTAGCAACATGACAAACAGTCCTATTCCTCAGTCTGATCCTCTGCCTTGCCCCCATCAGTAATTTCACAGGAGCAAGCAAAGTAGCTGACGCTGCTGAAAGAGCTGCTTGTAGAAGTATATGGCTTTAAGCAGTGACTGGTGCCCCGCAGCGTTTAGAGGGTCACCTCTCCCCCCAAGTTCTGGCTGCAAAGAGGTCGGGCCAGAACACGCGTTCTCAGTTGTTTACTGCATGATTGCTTAGTGCATTATTGTTGGGTTTTGGTGGATCTCTTTGTTTTGATGATTTCTTCCATAGAATAGAACAGACTGTTTCAGTTGGAAGGGACCTACAACAATCATCTCGCCCGACTACCTGACCGATTCAGGGCTGACCAAAAGTTAAAGCATGGTGTTAAGGGTGTTGTCCTCTTAAATGCCTCTTAAACACTGACAGGCTTGGGGCATTGACCACCTCACACGGAAGCCTGTTCCAGTGTTTGACCACCCTCTTGGTAAAGAAATGCTTCCTATACAACTGTCCTCATTCCAGAGGTCTCTTGTGGCGTAAGATTCTGATGTAGAAAAAATTAAAAGCGGTTTTATTTCCAAAAGAGAAAATTCCCCATCAAGCTAATTTTATGCCCCTACCCCATCCTCCCGCAATGCTTTCCAGTGAGCTAAAGCAAGAGCTTTTGAATTTGGTATTACTTTAACACTTCTTTTATGTTCTCTCTCTGTCTCCTTACTGTAACAGTTGTTACCTTGTATGCCACCCTGGGTGAAGAGGCAGTAATCTATGGTCTCAATGAGTGTGGGGCGTCATATCTGGTCACTAGTGTAGAACTTCTTGAGGGCAAACTTAAGGTAATTACCTTAATTACCTGGTACCAGCTTTACCTGCTTATAAACAACCCTACAGTAACACTACAGTGCAGTCAGTACTAAAAATGTAATTTCTCTTCTATAGACTGCATTGCCTCAAGTCTCCTGTCTTAAGCATATCATTTATGTGGACAAGAAGACTATCAATAAATCGGGATACCCTGAAAATGTGGAGATCCATAGTATGCAGACAGTAGAAGAGCTGGGAGCCAAACCAGAAAACTGTAAGTGAATCACTTCAGAGAGCTAATCAAGCAATGTTAACAGTGGAATCGGACCTAGGTTAAGAGGGATGCGTAGCAGAAAAAAACACGCCCATGCATATCTCTAACACAAAGGCAGTGGCAGATTGCCAGTTCATCCTCTGGCTTCCTTTAAATAAATAAAGTTTTTCTGATATCTATTTATTGTCCTGCACCTTTGTTCGAGTGTCAGATATTTCAGGATAAAACTTTTTTTTTAACTTCTAAACCATAATCAGAATAATTTAATTTTAAAACTCTGCCTTTGTTTTAGGAAGTGAAATAGAATCTAGTGCAGTGTTCCATTTTCTGCTAGTCTTACCTCTTTATTCATCTTACATTCACTATTTTTCCTAAGAAAAGAGGAGAAAGAACTTGAGGCTTTTTATTTTGCTTGTTGGCTTGGAAATGTCTTTTTTCTTAACCAGTCTGTAGCTAAAAAGCACCTTGGGCTAGAGGAATAACCATTATGTCCCTTGCTACATTGGGCAGCCAGGAATGAGTGTAACCATCTGCTTTAAGGAAGGAAAACCCAACGTTGATCATCTCTTTTCCTTAAATCAACAGTCTGTGCTTTGCCAGCTCTCCCCTCTCTTGAATAAAAGAGGAGAGAAACTGGCAAAGAGGTTTTTGCAGAGAAGCACACATTCATTACAACCGCTTATCTCTGATCAGCTTAAGGTACAGGTCTGCTGCCTCTCTAGCTGTGAAAGCTATGAAAGCTAATAATTTTCATCCTGAGAATAAATGCCAAGGGATTAAAACAAAAGTCAAAAGTCAAGGGTTGTGAGCTTACCTGAGGAAGGTTAATTTAAAAAAATAAAAATAAAGTAGTCTTAGCTCTACAACCTTGGCTTTGGAAGAGCGAGTGACAGAAAAGCTGCCTTGCAGCTTTTTGGGGTGTTGGCATTTTTTTTTGGTTTTGTTTTTTTCTTAACCTGTTGTTTCTTTCCAGTACTGTATTTCTCCCATTCTCTGCCCTTGACAGGTTTACTTGGTCTTCAGAAAGCTGCTTCTATGAAACTTTCAGTCAGCTATAAGACAATGGCAAAAGTATCACCCAGATTGTGTAGATGCCCAGATACTTGTCATTTCTTTCAAAATCTGCCTTCCCTCACTTTCTCTTAAAAACAGACCACTACTCTCTTCATCTGCATCTACCACTGACCACTTAGCAGCATGCTGTGCTTACTTTTGAAGCACCTGTTTCACACTGGTTGATTACAGACACATTCACATTGATTAATTACAGAAATAACAAATTAGAAAGTAGCTAAGAATCAGTAACAATTTTTCTCCTGCATTTTGTAGCAAGCATTCTGCCAAGCAGACCTGTTCCTACAGACTTGGCTTTAGTAATGTACACCAGTGGCTCTACTGGGAGACCTAAAGGAGTGATGATGATGCATAAAAACTTAATAGCTGGAATGACGGGACAGTGTGAGAGAATACCTGGACTGGGGTAAGAAACACTTGATTGTGATGTGAATGGAGAGATAAAACAGAACCTCCAAAAGTACACGTTTATAGAAAGTCTGTTGCTAGCATCAGGTGTTACCAAATTTCTTCATTTTATTGTGAGCCCACTAATCTTTAATTTACAAGAAATAGATCTTGTGTGTGTGAACTTACCCTGTTGTTTGAAAAGGATGCCCTTCTAGCTCATCTCACATGCTGTGTCTACTTTTTGTTATTATTCCCCATAGCTTTTAGGTCTGTGATAGGTTTTTGTGTTCTCTTGTGCATCAGAAGATGACACCAGATAAGGAGATTCCTCATCTAGTCAAACTTGGGAAATTTTTCTTAGATGTTTTCAGGCAGTTAGAATCACTTCAGGAAGTGTGTCAGAGCCTACCACTCCATTTATCTAGACACACCACTTTGAATAGTTAATGCATGTGCTGCAGAATCTGCTCTAGTATACTCACTGAAATGAGCAGAAAAGTAATAAACTGTGCATTGACAATAGTAAAACCAACTACAAATTCCCTCACATAAATTTCTGAAAATATTATTTGTGAATGTGGGTGTGTTTGTCACTGCATTCATGAAGGGTTTAATAGCTGAAATAAGCAACATTGCTAAACTCCTTTTTTGATAGGATATAAAACCAGTTCTGACATGATGCGGAAAGCTGTTGTTAAGTGACAGCTCTAAGTTTCTTGCTGAGAAATCTCTGAGAAATTATTTCCTGAAATAAGCCTCAGTACTTCAGTGATCAGCTCTCTACTAAGCTATTGTAGAATGAGATGCTATGATGACTGTCAAGGCTTTATATGATTGATCATTAAAATAATCATTGGTGATTATTTTAAAATACAGTGATTTCATCCTTAATTTCATACCTGGGATGAAATCTGCCACATGGAGAGGAAATAGCAGTGGAGCACTAAGGCATCTTTGAGTTTCCTATAAAACAAGACAAATCCTGTACTTTATATTGATTTGAGTGCAGTGGGATTTTCCCCATTTTCTTTATAAACCATGGTTTGAAATCACTCCCTTCTTGCATGCAGAAGCATAATCCTCACTTGTGATGCAAGTTTTTCAGAAAGTAATTAACTAAGCACACAATGAAACTGTTAAACAGTATTTTCGGTCCACTCGTGCATCATTGTTAATTAGACAATCCTTTCCTAGGCCCAAGGACACTTATATTGGTTATTTGCCTCTGGCCCATGTATTAGAATTGACTGCAGAAATTTCTTGCATCACTTACGGCTGCAGGATTGGCTATTCCTCTCCACTCACACTATCGGATCAGGTAAGGGGCAGAGGGGGAAAGGAAAAGAAAACTTTAGCTCTTGCAGTCTGCATTCTCCTCGCTTAGTCCTCTTTCATTAAGGAGGTGCTGATGTGTATGGCACTCTTCAGAAATGTAATCTTTTTTTCAGAAAATTATGCAAATTAATGTTCCTGGTGAACTATAAGTGGGTCATACCATATAAATTTTATTAAAACCTTTACTTTTATGATACTTAGGAAATCTAAAAGAAAACCTAATAAATGCATGTAGCATTATCCACTGAATATCAGAATAAGAACAGCTATTGATAGATTAGCTGAATGTAAGACTGTTTAAAGTGACTTCAAGTTTCTGGTCTCACTTTATGAGTTCTTTATCCAGTTATTGTAGATCTTCTATTTAGTCCTTTGCCTTTTTCCATTCAACAATTAAGATAAATAAGAGCAAATTAAGCTGGAAAAGAATGTTTCTGTACGTTTTACATCAGGCAAAAGCAACTCCTGGAGGAAGATGGAGGAAAAAGCAAGTACTAGAGGGAGGAAGTAAGAAAAAGATATACAAAGTGGATTTAATCAGGTTGGGCTTGTAAAACATCTAGTATTTTGGTCAAAATTGCTGTTAATTGTTACTTTTTCCATCGCAATGGGGAAAAAAAATTTACACAGGAAATGTTTTTTGGAGGGACAGGGGAAGAAATTTAAAGAAATTACATGCTAATATATCTCCCTCTTTTTTTAGTCCTTTTCTAAAGAGCTGCTTGGTTTTCAGCTTCATAAACTGACATTTTTTCCTTATTACAGTCAAGTAAAATTAAGAAGGGAAGCAAAGGAGACTGTACTGTACTTAAGCCTACATTGATGGCAGCTGTGCCTGTAAGTATGCAGAAGCAGATATGTTTAGCAAAAAACCAATGCTTTCTATCTTGTTCAGGCTAGAAAAACATATATTTACCAACTTTTTTTCCTCTTCATGTGTAACTGTCACTAATAGGAAAAAAGCAAAATGTAGAAGTTCCAGTTGTCATTGCTTGAACCGAGTACTAATGCTGCAGATGAGCACAAGAATATATCTATGCTAAAGCCAAGACCCTTTTTGATCCTAAACTGTAAATGTGTTTTAATAGCTACAAGTGATGTTTTACTGGGCTACTGATATAATAGGATACAGAAAGCCTTTGACATTCACAGCCTGAAACTCCTTTTTGCATAGGGAGCAAGCAGGGTGGGTGGCTTTGGCTAAGATGGACACTTGAAGGGTCTGGGCGTTTGGATGAGTTACAGAACTTGGCACATTAAGCTGTGCTGCCACAGTTGTGGGGTGCTCAATCTCAGCTGCTTGTCTCCAAGGTAACACTTAGGCTAAGTCTGTCTTGCTGTTCTTAGGGTAAGCAGGCCATGCTTAGTCTCCTCTTCTACGAAAAAGTGGTCAGGAGACTGTAACTCCTATTGCCGACATAGCTGACGTTGGCCTTTGGGTCACCAGGCTTTTGCATTCCACAAGGCGCTATCTGCAAAATACACAAATGTTTGCATCTTTCTAATACAAAAACCCTCCTCATGTGTCCTGGAATCACATGTGCCTCTTTGATCGTATCACATTTGTGGCTCATAAAACTGGTAACACCAGCTTTTGCCACATGGTGGTGGGCAAGTAGGAGGATTTAGTCTCATTTGAGAATAGTTGGATTTGGTTGTTCTGCAGCATCTTTTGGGAACAGCCAAGAGTTTAAATCATTTACTCACTTGCTTTTTTTTTTAATAAAATAATAATCATACATATAGGCGTGGTCTTTTTCTTAATTATTAACTGAGTGAAAGTTATTTTGTCTGAGAACCTCAGCTTTTTAGAGATTATCTATTTAAATTCATTTCCTGGTGAAGACATGAATTAACTGCAGAACAGTGATAATGCTGAGAACCCCACCTAAATGTCTGACTCTACAGACTTACTATCACAAAGAAGTTAACAGAGAAAAAATAAAATAGAAACTGATGATCCATTTTCAGTTGATAGCATACAGAATCTAGAGTTCAACTATCTACAGCAAAGAGGAAAAACCTTCAGAAAGCCCCAGTAGGAACAACACTTATGTAATATCATCTAATAAATATTTCTCTCCCTAGAACTATTGTCTTGTTTTTATTGTCAAAACGTTGTAACATCACCAGTGATTAGAACGTATAAGAACTGAAATGGAAAATAATTCTAACAAAATCCAGAGACACAAATATTTCTAAATATTTGATTCAATCAGAACATTGTAATAAGCATTAATAGTTCCTTCCAGCCTTTGTAATTCCAAATACCTTGTCATGCCTCTCTAGTCTTTCCAAAAATCTACATTTAATTCTGCTTTAAGATACTTGTCTGGCTTTTGGAAATATTAGATGATATTCTGCAGGTAAACTGTCCTGAAGATAGTGTAGTTTTTCTGAAATTCTAGTTTGTCTAATTCCCAGTTGTGAAGATTTGAAGGAACTCAAGCACATTAATGACTTTAATATTTTGATCTCCGATACTTCACAGCACATCATTTTCATAGCTTGCTTTTCAATTTTAATTTGACTTCTGTTAGAAAGCACGTAAATATTTCAAAGCATTGTGCTCTGTAACAAACTTGAATGAGCCAATCCTTAAATTTCTGTTAAATACTATTTATTTTAAATACTGTGTATTTTAGTGATCATAAGCTTATTATTTTAATGGAAATTAACTTCTTGTCTGTGACAGGACTGTGGTTTTTTGGTCAGGTAACTAGAATTGCTGCAACCATGTTGCTTTGAAAGTTGAAAAACTTTTCTTGGAAAAGGAAGTGGTGAAATGAGATCTTAGTTGACTCCCCTGTGCTTGCCAATTGCCGTGGGTGAAGTACAGCATCAGGACTTCTAAGCACGATAAAGCTTGCATGGCATATACCAACCTTTAGCAAAGGGATTTAGCTAAACTTGAAGTAAAAATTTTCTAAATCAGTTTGTCACATTAAGTAGAGGCCAAGATGTTATCGATAACGTAAGCAGTATCATATAGCAAGTTTTATTACGCTATGGTGCGTTACCCAAGATTTGTAGCTGTGGTTGATGGAAAAGGCATCTTCAGAATGAGGGGTGGAAAGTATTTTCAAACCAAATCGGAGGTTTAGAGCGTCATTTTTAGAAATGCAAGGGGCACTACCAATTACTGCAGTATGCCTGAAGACGCACAATGGTTACCGAATTACTTGCCCTTGACTGACCTGTCTGCCTAATTCAAGGCAAGTTTTCTAGTATAAGGTGTATTCTACAGCATGAGGGTTCTCCCTCTCTAGTGATACTGGTGTGAGGAGAAAAAAGCAAATGGAGAAAAGTAAGGCTAAGTCACTAATCTTCTACTGCATTTTCCATACTTCATTCCACCCATTTCAAATAGCTCCAAGCTGTGATGACCTATAAATTAACCAATTGGTCACACATGAAAAGCATTACAGTGAAGCATTACCTTACCAATGATGCAGGCATTTTCACTCTTACTGTATTATCTGTTTTAAAGGAAGAATAATAGTTTTCCTATTTCATTTTTAACATGGAATTTGATTTACACATGCTAGTCTACTCTATGTGATAATTTTCCTTGCTTTTTTTAAACACTTTGCAGGAGATAATGGACAGAATTTATAAAAATGTCATGAGTAAAGTTCAAGAGATGAACTACATTCAGAGAACTCTGTTCAAGATAGGCTATGACTACAAACTGGAACAAATCAAGAGGGGATATGATGCACCTCTGTGTAACGTGTAAGTATAATTCACAATCTAAGTGTACCTTTTTCCTTGGGACAGTCTAAAAGAGTAATCATCTAAGCTGTCTGACATCAGATCATTCTCATCCAACATGCAAATATCATCTAATGACTAACTGAAATAATACAAGTTCTTACGGGAAAATGGTAAGATTTTAATGGTAGGAATGACTAATCTTCAGAACAGATGACTACTTAGTTTTCATTGGATTGCTTTTTATTAGCAATAAAATTGGAATGTTTGTTAACAGGAATTCTGCCATCTTCAAAGGTTACACAAGAGGTAATGTTTTTGATTATCCTTGCTGTCCACTAAAATCAGTGAATGATTGAGTTACTTTTAAGGTGTTCCAGATAGGGAAGAAGAAGAAGGTTTGTGTCTCTCTCTTTTTAGAAAAGTGAGCTGAGTGAATGATTTTTAATGCTTTTTTCCTTCTTTCAAGACTATTGTTTAAAAAAGTAAAGGCACTACTGGGAGGGAATGTCCGTATGATGCTTTCTGGAGGAGCACCACTCTCACCTCAGACACAAAGATTCATGAACATCTGTTTTTGCTGTCCTGTTGGTCAAGGCTATGGACTAACAGAAACATGTGGAGCTGGAACAATTACAGAAGGTAGTTAAAATGCTTCTGGAAATAAATAATTTAAGATACAGATACACAGGAGGGTTTGGTGGGGATTTTTTTGTATAGTCAAAATAGCTGTAGTTCTTAACTGCAATAAAGTAACTTGAGATAAGATACTGCCTTATTTATGGTTTGAGTTTATGTTTCAAATGACAAACATCTCTGTATTCTTCCTTGTTCTCTCCCTAAGTTGCTGATTACAGCACTGGCAGAGTTGGAGCTCCTCTTATTTGTTGTGAAATAAAATTGAGAGACTGGCAAGAAGGTGAGAGCATTAAATGTTTCGATTTCAGAGTAACTAATTTAACCACTGCTTAGCTGGTTTCCTTGCCTATCTGCTCAACTAGGTGTAGCATGTGATTGTTATTGTTCTTTATCTTTTATAATAGTCATTGATTTGTGTGCATTAACTTCAAGCTAAAGTTTCAAAATATTTTCTTGTCAGCAGAATATAAAAGTTAAAAATAACTGGGGGGGGGCTGTTTCTTGTTTTTCAGGGGGCTATACTAATAAAGACAAGCCTAATCCTAGAGGGGAAATTATAATTGGTGGACCTAATGTCTCAATGGGATATTTTAAAAACCAAGAGAAGACAACTGAAGAGTTCTCCATTGATGAGAATGGTCAGAGATGGTTTTGTACAGGAGATATAGGGGAATTTCATCCGGATGGGTGTCTGCAGATCATAGGTCGGCCTCAATTTTTGATATCTTAATCTATAACAAGATCTTGACTAAACATAATTATAAGCCTGCTATTGATCCTGTTGGCTTTGCCAGGGCTAATCTACTTAAAGGTTACTTGCTTGCAGAATCACAACAGAAAACACATTCCCAAAAGTCTTTACAGCTGTAGGAGAATTTTGGAAGTGATGCCTTTTCCTGTGACATTATCACTATCTAAATTTAGCACATGGACTTTAAAGAATAAATGTAAGATTAATTTTTGGTATTAATTACAAAGCTGTAAAATCAGAGTCCCCACCACTTTCATACAAGTTGCGTGACAAGTGTAGTGCTATATAAACTTTCTTACAGAAGCCTTTATAAAGCTGGCAGAATATGTACCTTAGCCGCTTAAAAATTTTAGTAAGATGTTTTAATTCATGTTTATTAAGAATCTTGCATAGCATTGCACAAAATACATATATAGTGGCTTTGCAAATGAGTATGTGGAAATGCAAAAGTTTAAATGGAACAAGCTTGCTTTTGCCCCCCCGCCCCCCCCCCCCTTCATCTCCTAGATCGTAAGAAAGACTTGGTGAAGCTACAAGCAGGGGAATATGTATCTCTGGGCAAAGTAGAGGCAGCACTCAAGAACTGTCCATTGATCGATAATATCTGTGCTTATGCCAAAAGGTAAGAGTGGTATTAATTTATCAACTCCATTTAGGGTAAACATGAAATATAGGCTCTGACCCACTTCTCTGATGATACACTATAGTTTTCCATGGTTTCCATTGAACAGACCCCCCTACCAGAGCACAAGTTATAAACAGCATCTCTGAAGTGGCACACGTGCCCAGATTCCCTAAAACCTGAAGAAGTGACCTGTATTTTTCTGTTGGCATTTCTCCTATCCTCATACACTCCAGTTCCACCCCATCCCTTCCCCAAACAGGTGTCATTGTATTTATGATGTGTTTTAGCTTTCTGGACAAATGCCAGAGAAAAGTTAGTCTGAACACTTTGCACCGGATCCAAAGCTCTCCACTGGGTTTTGGAAATAGTCCCAGTCTCCCCTCTCCCTAACACATTACATGAAGGGAAATGGAGAGAACTAGCTAAACACCAGATGTAGATGGGAAGCTAGACAGAGAGGTGCACTTGTGAAGTTACAGAAAAGCATGACACCAATCAAACCCAATGTTGTAAAACAACTTAGAACACCTTTGATAAGTCATCAGTTGTGAAGACTTAATGTGCAAGAAAGATTCTGTATGGGGAATAGCTACAGTTCAGAAAGCACTGTGGATCTGTGTATCTAACAGCAAGTAAGCACTTTACTCCCTGAAATGGAAGCCTCCACTGATTTAATCTCTTTTCCTTCCTTCTCTTGCCATCGTGTGGTAGCGACCAGTCTTACGTGATCAGTTTTGTGGTTCCTAATCAGAAGAAGCTGACAGCATTAGCTGAGCAGAAAGGCATCAGTGGAACCTGGGTAGATATTTGTAACAATCCTACAATGGAAGCTGAAATACTGCGAGAGATTAAAGAAGTGGCAAACAAAAGTAAGTAAAGCAGCTTGTCGTGCTAGCCAGTGTCATGGTGCTTATCCAGCAAAAAATTTTCAGTTATCCATACTAACTGCTCTTCCTGCTTCCTGTTGCCTCTGTATCTGCCAAAACTTAATGGTTTAATCAGAGGCAAAGACCACATCAAATTGTTGCCCATTATCCCAGGAATTGACATACTTTTTGGTTGTATTAACTACTTTTATCTTTTTTTTGTTTTCTAAAAAAATCTGATTTTTTTTCAACAAACTTCTAGAGACAGGTTGCTTGACCAATGCAGTTAAAATAAGGTCCAAAAGAGCTATCAATTTGAAAGGGAAGTTACAAGACATTTGCTGGTAAGAAAACTAGTAGAGCAAGAGATTTCAAAGCTTCTCCCCTCCCTCCAATGCAACTTTGTTCCTTACAGCTTTGAACAACCATGATCCTTGGGGTTGTAATGGCTTAAAAGCCTGCTATTCCTTGCTGTTGTCCTGAATGATCAAAAGCCTCATCAATCCTTTATGGGGCCAAAAAAATTAACAAACTGGGCAAAAGTGTCTTTAAAGCACCTGGCACCTCATACAAGGAAGTAGTAATACTGGACCGAAGCACACGCGAGGCACTGCCCCTCAAACTTTAGAGAGGAGGATCTGCCTTTTGAAAACAAGAATGAAGGCAGTATTAAGTCTTTCCTTTAAGAAGGGGGGGGGGGGGGGGGAAAATCAATCCATAGGTCTCAGACTTGGGTTTAAACATTTTAGTCTGTGTTTTCTATTATGAACTCGACAAATTACTACCCATATAGCTTTGTTTATTCAAAATCTTTGCTTATACATTCTACTTTCCAGATAGTACTCAACTATTGAGATACAACTAATTTATTTGAGACTTTTTTCTAAAAGTATTTCAAAGAGATTGTGCTCATTTTTAGCAGAACATAATATACCTTCATCATGAGCAGGCATATATCTAAGTAAGATGAAACAGTACCTTCCAATAGCAGTTTGAAGTGAGAGGGACAGAAGAGCTCCCAGGACAGCCTTACAGCCAGCGATCCCAACTGAGCTACGCTTGCTGCCAGACGGAGGCTGCTGTCCACAAGCTGTCCTAGCAACTCGGCTGCAAGTCTGTGGGGGGGGGATCCTCTTAGAAGCCCATCTGCAGGAGCTGGTAGCTCCATCCCTCAAGTATTGCACACATGCAGCAGCTCCCTGCCCCGTTGCAGACGTCGCTGCCCTTCTCCCTGAAGCAGTTACCTACCTCCTCCCTTGCTTACCCCGCTTTGGCCTGTTGCCTGGGCAAGAGGTAGAAGCAGCTTTGGTTGCAATGAAACTGTGCATGTGCCAAGCCACTGTTTCCAGCTGAAGGGAAAATAAGTGACTAACGTAACAAAAAAATACAGAGAAGTCCCTTTATTTTGAGCTCTAAACTCTTAGGAAGGGAAAATTTGGGAAAGAATCATTCAATCATGGGAATTACAGAAGTACACCATTATAATTTAAACAGGAAGCACGTCTGCCTAGTCTGAGTTAATCTAGTTATTACTACATTCCTATAATAAAGATACAACTCTAGATTTCAGTGTATCCTCTTGTGACAGTAGTCTTACATCTTCAGGCTACACACTCATTTGTTGCAAGCTTTAGGTTTTACACTGTCACATCCAATACAAGCTATAAGGACAGTGTGTTACTAGAATATTTGCACACTAACCAGCACTCAGCATTGGTACAAGACTAAATTTGCTTGTGGCCCTTCTGTAAGGTTACTTCTGTAAGTAGGACACTGTATTATACAAGCTACAGAGTGCTCACCTTAGGTTTTTAGATAGCATGAATTATTATTTCATTTGGCTATGTAATCATAGTCATGCTTTTGTTTCTTCTTGTTCCTGCAGTGAAATTAGAAAGGTTTGAAATTCCCATCAAAGTACGGTTAAGCCCTGAACCATGGACCCCCGAGACTGGGTTAGTAACAGATGCTTTCAAACTGAAAAGAAAAGAACTGAAAAACCATTACCTCAACGACATCGAAAGAATGTATGGAGGCAAATAAACAGGTTATGTTGTGCAGATGGTTCCTTCTCATGCCTCAACTTTGGATGTCTGTGTATACTGTAGATATCACGCATTTAGAAAATACATCAAATGGATGAATGTTTCTATAATCTCTGTTGAGTACAACAGAATATCTTAGACTCCAAATTCTTAATTATTAGCCAATTAGATACTGATGGTCTTCATAGAGTTTCATGTGATCATCTCCAGTTTTGAGACAGGCATCATTATGTAAAGCAGTATGACCAGGTGATTTTATTATTATTGTTTCTCTAGCATATTCAGACTGCTTGCAACTTCTCTTTAATTCATTCTGAAGTCTAGCCTAAATTTCAAAGAGCAAAATTAATTAACTGTGGTGATTCTTCTGTCATCATAAGATACTTAGTGAGGGAGGAGAACAGCGTACTTAAAAGTCTACCGTTCTTCATTTAAAAACAAAAACAAGACAACATTAGTCAAGGACTTGCTAGAGATCACTAATAATGCACTGCTTGAGAATGGATGTAGTCTTCTGCACATCAGTTAGTACCTTGAATATTTACAGTGCCTAAGAAGGAATATAAAGTACACTTACTGAAATAAAGGTGAACTGAAAAGCTTT
Organism: Phaethon lepturus; assembly: GCF_000687285.1. Taxonomy (NCBI): domain Eukaryota; kingdom Metazoa; phylum Chordata; class Aves; order Phaethontiformes; family Phaethontidae; genus Phaethon; species Phaethon lepturus. The sequence continues at coordinate 38,911 of NW_010514287.1, forward strand.
CTAAAAACAAGTTATTTAAAATCTCATTCAAGAGCTCCAACTCACCAAATACATTTTTACTTGTTTTAATTCAAGCAACGCTTCAGACACACAGCATAAAAGAAAACAAAGACTTGCACTGCTACAGGAGGTACTGATGAGAAATCATCACCTGAATGCAAAACACAAAACTTGCGCCTTGACTGGCAAACAACCGCGAAGTTGATGGGCAGTTGTCTCTAAGCAGACTTGAAACTCAAAGGAGTTTTAGGTCGGCTTTTGCTTTTAAGGCACTGATCCTCTAGACCTTCACGTACGTGTGAATAACAGTACAGGTTACCTGTATGTAATTTAGAGAATCAGAGTCTAAATGTCTATATTACCTTTTATGGAAAGGATTTCTGTTCACCTTTTAAATATGATAAGCATAACAAGGCAACCAGAAACCAACAGTAGTTTCCCCATATCATCTTGTTTTGCTTATGGAAAAGTAGACTGTGGCCAAGGAATTTTTATTTTATGGAACTTGTAAAAAGGGACAAAACCCTCTTTACAGAAATTCATTATAAAAATGTTCTATTAACTGGAAGTCATAAATGTGAAGAAGTGGGAAGATAGAATTTAACAATAGTTCATTGTTTTGTGTGCAGAATCCTGTACTGTGTCTTCTTTTGAATTATAACAGAGCTCCTGCACCCCTGCTAGCTCTTCACACTTGAACCATAAATGCTGTAAAAAGTGGAGGCTCTTGATACTGTTCTACTTTGCACTTTCTGAATCATTTTATATATGTTGCTTACATTTTGTACAGCTGTGGCCCTCAACTGCTATATAGTACAAATTCATTTTAAAGTATTTATAGATTTCTATTCATAATATTTGTGTTGTATATGATGGTTAAAAAGAAAAATTATTTGTATTGTCACTGTACAGAAAGTAAAAAATTTTGTACGATGCTTCTCTTGAACACAGTAGCTTGCAATTTAAGGGCAAGTTTTTCTTTTATCGCATGTATGTGTATTTTCCTTTGTTCCAGTTCAAACAGATTTTGGCAAAAAATAAATCATGGCTATATTCTCGTTAACTAAACCATCCCTTCTCCTTGTGACCAACTTCAAACTTCCCCCAGCGTAACTTTCTCTGGCCAGTCCAGAACACTGCCAGCTCATCATCCAAGAACTCCAGAGGGAAAGGGAAAAAATGTGGTATATAAAGCTGTCTGTATCTAGTTGTGCATGGAACTGGAACAGTCACTAAAAGGAACAAGAAAATAGCTTTTCTAAAAAAGAAAAATCTATTTAATTGGTTTAGTTGGTTTATGACAACAGGAAATACTTCCCATATCAGTAGCAATTTTTAAAATGGCTCTATCCTGGAGCCAGTTTACCAATTTTTCCATGTTTAAAATTGGTCACTATTAAATAGCCTTTAGTCAGCCTGCTAGCATCACGAAAGTTAAATACAGGTAAGGAGTTCACACTTCAGTCTGTTAGCGGGTTGTATGATTTTTTTTAAACCATGAACATATTTATATGAAATGTATTTTATCTAGACTGCAGGTATCTTCTGTGTCTTGGTTGACTGCGGATTGCTATTCTCAATATATATACACGTATACAATGTTAACATTTCAAAAGTGGAATACAATTTAAATGGTTCAACAAGTTTGCGTTCTGAAGGATCTTTATATATTGCACAAGTTGGCTCTAGTTACTGTTCAGCACCACACATTCTCTCCGAAACCAAGCATACCTTTGAAGAACTTCTCAAAAGGAGCAGCAATGAGTACATGCTACAGATGTTCGAAACAAAGCCTCAAGCGGGCCTATTTTTTCTTTTAAAAAATGAACTACATTTTGATGTGCTGCAAGAGACAATTCGATACACATCAGCTTTTCAAGCATTTTTGGAGAAAGGGAAGGATTAGATCAGGCTGCCTTCAAATATGGGGATTATTTGCAAATATAATCATAGAATAGTTTGGGTTGGAAGGCACCTTTTAAGGTCATCTAGTCCAACCACCCTGCAATGAGCAGGGACATCTTCAAGTAGACCACGTTGCTCACAGCCCCATCCAACCTGACCTGGAATGTTTCCAGGATTGGGACATCTACCACCTCTCTGGGCAACCTGTGCCAGTGTTGCACCACCCTCATTATGTAATAGTAATACTTGCAGTTTGGTAATGCAGATGAAGTGATAGTTACAGATGATATCCTGCGCTTGATTGAAAGGACGCACAATACGGGACTGAAGTGTGAGGGAGCAGTTAATTTACTAAACGTGAAGGTTCCAAAAAGCTCAAAGTAGCTGAAAGTTCTTCAGAAAGCAGGTTCAGAATTTAAAATTATTCTCTTAAGTCTGAGAAACAAGTTCAAAGAGGAAACAGTTTGGGCATATGCCATGCAAGATTATATTTAGGCCCTCTACTTCAAAAAACATGGGCTACCTACAGAAAGCCAGATTATAACTACTGTAACAGTGAGACTAGAAAGCTTACCTATGAAAGATTATAGTTGAGTTGAGCTGGCCTGAAGAGGAATGGTGCATGACAAGAGATGATTATCCTTCAACTACATACAATGTCACCCTAACAAAGGCACAAATGAGCTGTCACCAGTGGAAGAGGAAGAATGGAGAGTAAGTTTACACTAAGTGACATTTATGATTAGATATTTTAGAAGAAACACAGAACTTTAAAACAATTAAATACTGAATACTTACTAAATACTGAACTAGTTGCTCAAGATCTCTGCCACTGAAAGTCTTTAGAACCCCAGAGTCAATGAAGGTTAAACAAACACCTTTTGGAACAGCTTTGACACAGAACCTTAGGTAGGGGCTGGAAGAGGAGACCCCGTTCCTGCACATAACGCAACAGTAACGCTGCATGTAACAGCAAGATGTCATTAAATGGCTTGCAAGGAAGAAAAAAAGTAAAAACAGAGCAAGTAATGAGTTACTCCCTAAGAGTAGGTGAGGTAGTGTTTAACCAACCCAATGCAATTTTGGTGCCCATTACAACATCAGAGAACTTTGAGCATAACATGATGTAGAGAGCTGCCTGCCAGGTAAGCCAGTATGTTGAACTGCAGTATATAACACTTTCTGGCTATATAAGGAATAGGACACGAGTTGATAATGTGGGTCACTAATATTCAGTCAAGAAAACACCACAATGCAAATCTACCACATCCCAGAATGACAGTTTGAAACAACTATTTTATATTCTAATGATATATTAGTGATCTGCAATTACATGCAACACAAGAAATAAATTCTCACTATGTATTTGGTGTGGGTTTTACAAAATACAATCAGTAAAAAAATACCAGTATCAGGTGATTTACAAAATACAATCAGTAAAACTTGCAGTCACTGCTTACATGGAATTCTGAATGATGCACATAGAGTAAAACTCAGGTATTCTACAGTAGTGTGAACCCAGCTGGATTAATAAACAAAACACATTTCCAGTTAACTCTGTGCTGCTGCAAAGTAGACTATTAATTGTGAAGTTTTTATGATAGGATTACAGCAGCCATAGAGTAATAGGACTGACTATACTAAATACACATTTGTTGTTGGCCTGTCATTTTCACATAATTTAATTTTAGTGAGTTCTGACAGAAATTGCATTTTGTTTGCACTATTGTTTGCTACTGGGAGCTGTAATATCTAGAATCTTGCTACACCTTTATTGGAGAGAGACACATTTTGAAGAAAATAGGATGCATTCTATATTGGCAACGTGTTTTAACAAAGCTGATTATCACAGGTAATCTGTCCAAAACTGTCTTTAGTTCGAAGTGTGTAGTCTTGACATTAGACCAATGCTAATTAAATTAGACAAAGAGCTCGCACAGTGTCTGATCCTCAGAGTCCTCACCTATGCTTTTAAAGAAAAAAAACACAAAACCAAACCAACCAAAAAAACCCCAAACAAACAACCCACACCAAAAAAATCCCCCAACAAACCCTGTTACATTTTTCACTTTTTCCTCCTATTTTGAAACACCAATAACCTGGTTAATGATAAACATTAACGGACATGCCAGAAGTCTCTATGTCTTTGCTCCACATGCTCTTCTGCATTTACCCTCATCTGTCTTCTATTACAGCCACATGACCACCACATCTCCACCAGTATTTCTGAAAATCCAGACCCTAAGCATGGATACCCATCACTCCAAGACACAATCTCATATCATTAAAATACTAAAGCAAGAAGATGTCATATAAGTTTTACTTTTTTAAAACATAGATAAGGAAGTGATGAGGGAAGTAATTTAGCACTTCTGAATTTGAAGCATTGTTGGACTGCTGCTAACAGGCTTCCTTCGAGCCAATTTAAGAATAAAACTAGCTCAACTACAGCTTCGGGTAGTAAGTCCACATACTGTTCCAGCACTTAACGGAAGTCCCAGCCCTGGGAGGTGTTGCTGAGGTTTTTATTTGTTTTAAACACCACAGTATCTAATATAAACCTTTCCTGTTGGATATAGCTCAGCTTATTACTTACGGTGCTCCCCCAGCGAGTGAACATGAAGAATGGATCACTATAGTGATCCATAGGTAGCTACAGAGAATAGCTACCTGCCCTACTTTAGTTTCTTGTCTTTCAAGTCTAAGCAAACCCAACCTATCCCCATCAGCCTGTTTTTTATAAAATTTAATCAGGATCATTTAACTAGGGCCACTCTGAGCTTGTGTGCAAATTATGGCACCCACCCCACCTGCCTTATACAGCTTAGGGTAATCACCACCCAAAGCCTGTAACTTCACTGCATTCCAGAACATATTTGCCTCTTGCATAATAGTGTAACTCTCACCTGGGGACTTTTTTTCCTTGTTATTTTTAAAACCTGGATCTCTGCTCTGAACATTTGCACTAGCACAATAATGATATTGCTGTGAGGGGTGGAAATGCACAGGTGGTGGTGACAGCAACAGCTTCAGGAGCTCTGCAAACATGCCACACCACAACCCAAGCTGAATTTCTAAGTCAGTCTGACTCAGTTCTAACGTACATACAGCCCACTCTAAGCATTTACTGGCAAGCAGAGTCCTTACTTGCAGAGGAATGAGGCCAAGAAAATTGTTCATGCCAGTAAAAAGCATACTGTAGGAAAGCCAATTAAAACCTGGCACTGCATGAAGAAAAATCTATCAGACTGGTTTTTGGCTCTCTTGAGATTCTAAATGGATATTTGGCCCTCCTAACTGTAGTAAAAGCTATTTTCTATTCTATTTTCTATTTTATTCCCATTGTCTAGCCACCAATACACTTTCAGTAGGTAACCTATAGATAATGAAAAAGCAAGATCACCTGCAACATATCTGAGACAAAAACTTTGCTTAGAGACACATGACTTTGTAAAAGGTCTCGTAAGAGGAAAAAAACCGAAAGACCCATATGCACAACAGAAACATCTTACTGACTAGGCAGCAATCTCTCACTCATACCCTACAGCTTGTAAATTTGCCTGATGCTGGGGGGGCTGTAGAGATTGTCACTATCCTTAAACCAGAGGCTTTCTCTATTATATTTTGCTGATGGAGAAACAAGAAATAATGAGTTGTGACTCTTAGAAGAAAAAAGAAGAAAAAGAGGAAGAATATGTTGTTGCAGAAACATCCCATTTTACTACTGTTTCTTCTGGAGCAACTGAAAGACTAAAGAAAAACATTACAGGGAAAACAAGCTGCTGTTCTTTCAAAACCTAACCCAGCAGGACTGCAGTCTTGCCTGATACTGTTTACACAGAAAATACCACAGGTCAATACCACACCAGCTCGCCTTTCCAGCTGCCCTCACAGATAGGCACTCATTCTGGTCTGCTGATAAAATACATCCTTTCCCCTGGAAGCAGTGAGAAGAAAATGGGATGGAATGCAATGATCAGTGCTAGCCACCTCCCAGAAACAGGCAAAGAAACTGCACAATATAAAAGTGACTGTAAGTGCTGAAGAGAATGTGAATCTCTAACACATTCAACTGCTACACTCACCTATAAGCATGACAACTGAATCTAAAAAGTCATCAGATAAACAACCTGGGAGCAGGGAAAATCTGAGGCCATCAGAGCATTCATGGGATTTAAAAAATCCCACAACTACAGGGGGGAACTAAGGTAACTTTGCCTGTCCGCTGCTGCAGCCTCAGTCCCTCTCCAGCACAGCCATACTGGGACCAACCCAGAGACCAGCCTACTAACATTCAATCCTCTCCTAGCCGTTCTGCTCAAGGAACAGACCCTCTTTAGCTACTTACCAATTGTTTTAATTACTCCAAATTAATTCTGCCTCTGGGTGTCTGACCACCACAGCTGCTGCTGTTCAAGCTCCTGTGCCCCACCACCTTTCCTTGCAATGCTTCCTTGCTTTTCTGTTACATGCCACTCAACAGCAGACCTGCTCTGAGAGCCTGCCCACGGCCTTCTGTATCGACCTGCTGCAGCTTTGCCAGCTCAGCGCTGAGCATGCACACTCACAGAGCAGCAGGTCCCGCACAGCGCTGCCCGGCTGCCTTGGCAAGCTGGGCTGAGACACCCTGCAGCTTTGCCACAAAGAGCCCTACGACAGCTCAAATGAGTAGAACCAGCTCCTTCCTGGCTTTATTTTGGTGGACCTACATTTTCCCAAGCATTTACTTTGATGAAAGATCTTGCTTCTGAACTTCAGGGAGCACATAAAAGGATCTCTGTTTGCACTGTTCTCTGCATGAAATGGAGATTTTTCTCAGTTCTCTCCCTGTTCCCTCCCAGGGGAAAAGGGACCCAGCTGGTGCTCAGCAGTCTCACCTGCGCAGGACCTGCTGCCAGGGGCACAGGCATGAGGACTGATCAGCTGTTTTCTACATGACTGCTTTTTTTCCCAGCTGCACCTTTCAAACAGAATTAGATTATTTTATCCCTTCTAGCGTGAGCGTGTGTATTTGAATGACATTTGGCACGGTGAAGAAATGGAATTAGCCTTTTCAACCACCAGGCTGTTTCCTCCCTCTTTGGGAGGTGGCAGCAACGCCGGCTGCATTTAGCAGCACGCTGCTAACAGGGAGGCATAGCTCTAAGTCACCAGGCAGTACGGCAGTACGGCTGTGGCTGACATCTCTGAGGGCTCAGACCTCCTGCATAAGCCATTTTATCCGAGCTCCAGGCACGGTAACAGTTACAGTTTCGGCGCTCTCCGCTACCGGTACAGGCAAAGCTGGGTTATCTCGTCAGCTCTAAATCGGGACGGAAGCGCCAAGCC